>NC_057795.1:188237392-188293573 GCF_018294505.1 Triticum aestivum | reverse complement strand
GTACATCAAAATGCATAAACTCATAATATAACTGTCATCGTAACCTTAAGCGTGCGGACCCTACGGGTTCGAGAACAATGTAGACATGACCGAGACATGTCTCTGGTCAATAACCAATAGCGGGACCTGGATGCCCATATTGGCTCCTACATATTCTACGAAGATCTTTATCGGTCAGACCGCATAACAACATACGTTGTTCCCTTTGTCATCGGTATGTTACTTGCCCGAGATTCGATCGTCGGTATCCAATACCTAGTTCAATCTCGTTACCGGCAAGTCTCTTTACTCGTTCCGTAATACATCATCTCACAACTAACATATTAGTTGTAATGCTTGCAAGGCTTATGTGATGTGTATTACCGAGAGGGCCCAGAGATACCTCTCCGACAATCGGAGTGACAAATCCTAATCTCAAAATACGCCAACCCAACATCAACCATTGGAGACACCTGTAGTACTCCTTTATAATCACCCAGTTACGTTGTGACGTTTGGTAGTACCCAAAGTGTTCCTCCGGTAAACGGGAGTTGCATAATCTCATAGTCATAGGAACATGTATAAGTCATGAAGAAAGCAATAGCAACATACTAAACGATCGGGTGCTAAGCTAATGGAATGGGTCATGTCAATCAGATCATTCTACTAATGATGTGACCTCGTTAATCAAATAACAACTCATTGTTCATGGTTAGGAAACATAACCATCTTTGATTAACGAGCTAGTCAAGTAGAGGCATACTAGTGACACTTTTGTTTGTCTATGTATTCACACATGTATTATGTTTCCGGTAAATACAATTCTAGCATGAATAATACACATTATGTTTATGAGGAAATAAATAATAACTTTATTATTGCCTCTAGGGCATATTTCCTTCAGCATTTCCTCTATAATAGTACTAGTAGGTGATGTTGGACCAGCCGACGAACCCTAGCTACTATGCATGGGGAGCTGGGGAGTAGTCGCATAGAAGAAAACCCGCACGCAGCGACCTAGGGAGCTGGACCAGTACAAGAAGTTATACCTCAGGTGGGCGAGATGTCGGTTAGGCGGACGGGCAGGATCTGCCCACACGACAGCAGCGAACAAGGGCACGGAAGATCTTCGTCCATGCCAGCGCCGTCTCCGAGAGGACGGTGTGCATCGGCTTCCTCCGTCGCCGATGGTGACAACGTCAACGCTGCACCTCCTCACCTCCCGAAGCGGTCGGGATTCGGCCGGATCTGTGACCACCGGTGAGGAGAGAGATAGAGTGGACACTGTCATCTTGTTTTGATATGGAGAGGGTGAGAGAGCAAGACACGAGAAACTCTATCAAACAAGAGGCTATAATGGAGTAAAAAAATCTCTCCATAGCAGTGGTTTTAAATAGAATGCGTGCGTTCCTGGAAAAAAGAAATGAAAACTGGCGGAAAATTTTTTAAGGGTCTGTCTAGGACACATCTAGACGTGACATAGTTATGTCACATCTAAGTTGATGTCCACTCTGTTTGCGGTCTATTTTTTTGTCCTACTTTTTTTGTTTCTTGTTGCTACATTATATACTTGTGGGAGCCTAGATGTGATATCCTTAAATAACATCTAGATGTGAATTAGACAAACTGATTTCCTAATGTACCAAGAAATAAAACTCGATCAAAAACACGCCCCCGCTTCCAGGTCGCGAGAGTCGTCGCGCACACACACATAGACATAGACATGCATATCCGTGTTTACGTAAAATTCCATTTCCATCTCCATCTCCAATCATATTTGTCCAACTAGCACATTATTTACGTTGTTAATTATATATGCAACAATATTAACGTACATCAACTCTTGTTTGCGCATGTCCAGACTGCTGCCACAGCCGGTCCTGACCAACCCGAACCCTCTTCATCACCCGCGCGTGCTTCCCGCCTGAAACGGTCAGTGCCGCATTCATGCCCGGCCCGAGCGGATGCGACCTCTCACTGGCCCCGGCATTGAAGCGGCACGCCAACCGAGAGAGCATCACCCGCGCTGCTTCCGGGTGCACGCGGCTGCTCTACGTTCAAAGGTCGCAATAGCCGGCTACAACATGCATGTAAAAAGTTCTTGGGAGTCCGTGCTACAGCTAGCTGTCCTCCCCCAACTCGTCAATCTCTTCTAGTAGTGCTAGTACTCCATGGCGCGATCCATCGGCAAGCAAGCAGGAAAGTTATCGTATACTCGGTTTGCGGTGAGTGGCATGCCGAGCGACCATGTGGGGTCAAGCCTTAGAGGAGGGTGAGACACGAACACGACGGACGTGATTTAAACGTTGGTTTTGTTCGATGGCGCGATCCAACGAAACGAAACGTTGGTTTCTCTCCGTTTCCATTTTTTCTCTGGAAAAACGGAAACTTTCCACTCCATTTTCATTCTTATTCCAAGGTTGCCCTGTTACAACATTCCATCAAATACAAAGGAAAACTAACACGCATGCTGATGCATCTCAATGATTCACAGATCATAGCCAATATTTACTTCAAAACTAAGGAAAAAAGTTGTGAGAGCGTGTACGAAAGAAAAACTACTAATGGGGTCACTACGACTTAAACCCTAAACCCTAAACATGATTTAATTCCCTGGCCAGGTAGAACTTGTCGAAGGAAAGACGGTTGGCACCCTCGGATCATACGATGCTTTTGTGCAGTTCCACTAAATCGACCTGAGCATCCCTGATGGCAAAGATATTGAAGAAGGGTGATTAGAATAATAGTACTGGCACTAGTTCTTGAGACATAAACTCATCACAAGTAGAAGCCGGTAGAAGTAGAGAAAGATCGACATGGAGATGGAGCTATGGTAGTGGAGCAAGCCGGCTCCAAAAGGAAGATGGACTACCTGGGACGTCGGGCCGTAGCTAGAAGGGCAGTTGGGACGAGGCATCGACCCATACCGCGGTGACCCCCGATTGGGATGCACCGACTGTGGGTTTTCTCCCTTGCTGATGTCGACCGTGTCTACGCAGAACATTGTTCCCTTCCCCCAGCTGCGGGATCAGGCCCGTTGTTCTATGCTTGTGAAGAGAGCAACCTTAGCAAGATGGCTTGTAGCTTAGGCTCCTGCTAGTGTATATTAGTGGTTTTCTTTTTCTCTCCATATCAACCATTTTATATTGCGTACATGTCATTTAAGAGTGAAATGATGGTTGCTTCTTCCGACAAACTTACTGTGTGATTTGACTGCTCCTTAGTGGCCCCTACATGTACTCCCCCTACGTGTATGCAACAGTCACACGTACACATGGACGCTAAAACGCGCGTGCCGCCCTAATGCATGCATGTCCGAGCACACGACGGAACACAGACGGTCATGCTAAGTGCTCAACATACACGTGCATGCACACACATACTCAGTCAGGGTGAGCTAGTGACCGTATAAACACCGGAAAATATATATACTGAGCGCAATGAGCGTATTATAAAGTCCACTGACCGTATTTTTTCAAATATACAATGACAGACAGTGTATTTATCTCGTTTGAAATTAAGCCATATTTACCGGAGAGGAGGCAGTATGGACTAGCATTACCTGTGTCCCGTCAACTTGCCGAATGAGGAGAAGGTTACAGGATGGGAGAAGCTTGCACGCAATGGCTCGTAGGATAAGGAGAAACTTTTGACTAATGCAAACTCTCCCTCGCTCAGGCGATGGACGTGCAACAGTTAATTCGATGTCAGATTGCCAGAAGCATACACTATACTACTAGTGCTACTAATTGTTCGACTTCCCGAATAGGCGAACAACCAAGCGCAAAGTTTACTAGTACTAGTACTACTACTATAGTCTATAAAGGTACATACTATACTAGTACTAGGAACCGGATGGAGGAGCGTCTGCACTCTTATTATAATTTTAAAATGTGAGAAAGCAATCTTCAACACATTTGGTTCATTTCGAGGGTTCTCGCATGTGATAATGGAAGTTGATTGCATGGAACACTCACCACAATTCTCGCTTAATTCTGGCTCATATCCTGTTACAAATAGTAGCGCTCAGTAATATTTCCTTTTTTTTTGTTATTCAGCATGTAAATAGGTCAGCAAACCTTGCGGCGCATCTTCGTGCGAACCGTGCTTGCTGCACTTTGAATGTGGCCGAGAGCTGGCTTGATGAAACACCTCGCTTCCTACTTCTTTTTTAGCGGGGTACCTCGCTTCCTAGTGACTAGTGTCTTGGCTGATCGTCCTAAGAATGCTTATATATGAATAAAGCTCTCTCATTTACCCGCAAAAAAGATTAAGCCATATTAACCGGAAAGGAGGGAGTATGGACAAGCACTACTTTTTGGTGTGTCCCGTCAACTCGCAGAACGAGGAGAAGCTTGCAGGACAAGGTGAAGCTCGCTTACGCCTTTTGACTAATGCAACCTACCCTCGGTGGACATGCATCAGTCCATTCGGTGTCAGATTGTCAGAGGCATACACTGTAGTACCCAACATGCGGAGTACCATCATTGTTCGACTTCACGAAGAGGCGAAGAGCCAAGCGCAGTAGTACGAGTAGTACTACTACTAGAACCGCATGGTGGAGCGTCTGTACTCTTATTTTTTTTATCTCTGATAAAGTACACGTTTATTCCGGAGAAGGGCGGAAAACGGCAGCCCAACATGTAATGAATGATATCAATCAACCAACCATGCTCGAATATATCTTGGCCTCCGTGCGAGCCCGTCTGTGTGTTCTCTCTCCTCGTCTCTCTCAAGGAACAACGGGTTGGCTCTTTGCCGTCAATTGAGATCGGTTTGCTCACACTCCTGTCACACATGTCAGTGATATGCCAAGAGGAGGTGCGTTGACCGACTGGCCATATGCGTACTTGGTTTTGCACCTTCATACTACTCCTCCCTCCGTCATAGTTTACAGGGCACGCTTCATTATGATGCATTTCTCTCAATGCATTTCCACCACTAGAGAGACTTTAGACGCGTTTGGTTTAATGCTCAATTAATTAGGGCGTGGTAACCGCCATCAAGTCCACAATTTTCTCTCCATGTACTCTGTACTACTACGGAGTGGAGTAAGTGCATGCATGTGTGTACCTGGGGTGGAAGCACTGCATGCATGTGTGTACGCATTATTCCCTCTAGTAATAGACGCTGTGCTATAACTACCAATGCTATTTTTTAGGCCAATCGCTAGTCGCCTTGGTCCCATAGATTTTTTTCTTTTTTCTGAAGCACGCTGTATAAACAGTGACAGATGGAGTAGTATGAGCGGATTCAAACAAGAGCGTATTGATGGTTGCTTCTTCAGAGCAACTTACAGTGGGAAAGGTGGGGCTTATGATTTGACTGCTCATTACTCACTATTAATGTGGCGCAACGACAGGGCTGAGTCTCCCATGCGGTTGTGCACTACCCCCTCGGTTCTTAATTATACTCCGGAGTATTTGTCTTTCTAGAGATTTCAACGAGTGACTACTCAAATATTTGTCTTTTTAGAGATTTCAAATGGACTGGCACATACGGATGTATATATACATATTTTAGAGTTCATTTTGCTTCGTATGTAGTTACTTGTTGAAATCTCTAGAAAGACGAATAGAATATTTAGGAACGGAGGGAGTACACATACGAAGCAAAATGAGTGAATCTACACTCTAAAATATGCCCGTTTGAAATTTGTAAAAAGACAAATATTTAGGAATGAAGGAGTATAATTTTGTGCATGGCACATGGACCTGGATGATGAAGAGGCTTCTGGCAATGCTATCAAGCTTCCATCATTTGTTTACATAATTGACATACTATACAAATAATTTTCCAGCGATATGAAATTGTACAATGGTATGAGCTTTCAGCTTTTGTTTCGCGTGTCTTGCCATCGATGCTCTTTCGGAAACAATAAAAAACTAACTTCCTTGCTAACGCATGTCAATTATTAGCAGATCCGAGCTAATAATTACATCACAACTGAAGACAGAGTTGTGAGAAGGTGTTAAATTAAAATTGATCCATGCTTTCATTGGCAGCAATGTCCCCCAGCTCTGTCTAAATCAACAAGGCATGTTGGGAAAAAAGTAGTTGTCTGGAGCATGCAACATTCCGATCATTTTGTGCAGTTCCACTAAAATAGAGCTGAGTGTCCCTGTTCCAAAGATATTAAGTGTGATTATGATAATAGAGGACTGCTGATGAAACAATAAACACACAAATAGAAGCCGGTCACTTTGCAGTCTCTCTTAAGACTAACTAGTTGGAGAAGATTAGGCTCGGAGTTGGATGAGGAGGATAGAGCAAAACCAATCTCCCTTTGTGTAGTCGCATTGAAATGTAGAGATGTTCCCCGTGTGACATTTTAGTACAACTGCACAAAACACTCTTAAGAAAAAAGTGATTTGTGCAGTTCACCAAAAGGTCGCAATAGCAACGAGGTGAAATGGATAGCCCTATTTGGAAAAAAGAGGTAGAAAGGAAACAATTACTGGCCAATAACAGTTGATGACACATGTGATGACAAAAAAGAAGCATATTCCTTGCCCCAAGGGAAGATAACAACACGGTTGTGTTTGTCTAAAACGGTGTGAGGACGAGAATGCAATATGGAAAGTACGCCGGACGAGCTACGTTTTGGGCAAAGAACTATGGAAGATCCACATGCAGCGACGTGGGAAGACGGGCAGTGAAGCAAGGCTGGAGGGTATACCTGGAGGTCATCGGGATGTAACTAGGTGAGCGGCGGCAGGCGGAATCTGCGAGCAGGTGGCATAGGCCCTGCCACGCTGGAGCTTGGTCAGAGAGAACGGTGTGTACCGCAGATCGGGACGTGCTGCCTCAGCATCGTCTAACGGAGAAATGATGCACTTCCTCCCTTTCCCCTGACGGACAGGATGCGGCCGGATCAGTGACCAACGGTGAGAGAGAGAGGCCACCGCACTCCCTTTCCCCCGGCGGACGGGATGCGGCCGGATCAGTGACCAATGGTGAGAGAGAGAGAGGCCACCTCAGCCTTGTGTGAGATACTCTGAAGAGCGACAAACCAGGCATGCAAGGCTCCATTGTATATAGTGAGCGGACTACCTTTTTCTCCATAAAAATCGTTTTATATTCTGTGTACGTGCCATTGAGCGCTATAACTTTATTTAAAACTAACACGGCAACGCGTCAAGTCAAACTTTGTTTCGTGCACGCATGGTACAGGACCTCCCTAGGTAAACAACCGCTACAGGTGTTCAAATTAGCACGTGGGCTGCCATTTCGTAAAGAAATGAGCTCCATCGTGTACCCGCGCGGGTGTGGCTGGGCATGAAGCGTGAGTACGCGCACGGTGCACCTATTCTCTTCTTGTATACTTACACCACCTACGTGGGGTTGTGTGAGAGAGATACAAACCTAGAGAGATATAGTGTGTGGGTTCTTGAGAGTTTTTTTTGGGGTGGGGGGTCAATCAAAAAATGTAACATATGCAATGTGTGTGAAATACATACCTGGATATAACATATATATAGAGGGGGCAATCCACGAGAAGAGAGTGGAGGTATCATCGGCTTGATGTGTCCATAGAATCGAAGAGAGGGATGATGATTATGATGTGTATGTGTGTGTGTGTGCGCGCGCGATCGATAAAGAGTGTCGTTGAATTTGTGTGTGCCCACGTCAAAGATATAGAGTGGCTGGCCTACTGGAACGTGGGAGGGGACATGTGCAGTTTGTCTCTGTGGCATGGATACCTACCAGAAGTGCTTGACTATTGGTGTGTGGTGGGGGAAGAGGGAGGCCCAATTAACTATAGACGTATAATGACTGGTATATGTGTGGAGGAGGAGAGAGGCCTACCTCATGTATTAAGGAGATCGATCTGCCTCATTTATTAAGGGAGATCGATCGGCATCCATGCATATGTGTAGGAGAGGAATAAGGTTGGGAGAGAGACAGAGCTAGAGTGTTGGAGGGGGTGGTAGTGGAGTTGCTTCTAACAAATGGTGGGATAGGCTTGCTAGACAAACGGAGGGCACGCCCACAATATCAATAAGAGAGGAGATGGTTGCTTGTTGTCTGTGCACGTGCGTGTGAGAGACGGGTCAGGAGGCATGCATGAATGATGAGGGGGGACGATGTGGCTGTGGTAAGTAGACGTAACTACATAGGAAGATCAATCGCCCTTTGTTAGAGAAAGGAGAGACATAACTTGTGAGGTACGTCGATCGATGGGGGGGGTAGTTAAAGTCGATCTAGGTATATGTTGGGAGATCGATTGGTATACATGTATGTGTGTGTTAGAAGCAAATGAGGCATGAGGAGAAGGATAGAGAGAGAGGGATGCATGTAGGAGGTGTTACGAGAGGCATACTATATCGAGGGGGGAGGAGTGTGCGAGTACGAGAACGATGAAAAGAGTGGTGGGAGTGAGGCATGGACGGTGATAAGAGAAGAGGGGAAGCTTGTGTTTGTGCTAGGCACACCTGGCTAGAGAGGCATATCGATCGATGTGTGCCGTAAAGAAGGAGCTGGGGGGCCTACACACATCGTGGGTGAACGACCTAAAGTGAAAAGACGAATTTGCGCGATGGAGCTAGAGAACGCTGAGGGAGGGTGAAAGGGATGCGGGCGTGTGCATGCACAAGAGAAAGTTAGTGCTAGCTACAAAGATAAGAGGGTTGTGGGGGTGTAAAAGACGAATAGAGATCATATATACTTCATTATAAAAAGCGAATTCGGATATTTGAAGAATTTATCATAGTGTTTTAAACCGACGCATGTGTGAATATATATAAGGGTGATACACATGGTGTGTTTATGAACATGTTATACTACATTTAATATATCTTATCTCTACTCTTATAAAAAACGGAGTTGTTGATGATGGTGTGCCTGCCATCCTGCATTATAGGCCGTCCGATTTATATCTGGCGGATAGAAAGGAAACTATGATGGTTGAAGTTGGCAACAATCATGATTGTAGATTCTTATGGAAATAGAGAAACGAATTCAAATTTAGTTCGAATTGCAGCGGTAGTATAGACATTTGGAATGCATTAAAATGTTGGTATGAGTAGGTTACATGCATTATACAGCAAGCGAAAAAATTTAATCGGACATAACATGGATTCATACTCCCTCCTTCCATTTATATAGGGTGTAATGAGATTTTTAAGACCCCCTTTGACTATTGACAAGATTAATAGTACATGACATGCACAATATGAAAATTATATCATTGAAAGAACCTTTCACAGACGAATTTAAAGGTGTGCTTTGTGTAAGTTGCATGTCATATATCATTGCTCTAATATTTGGTCAAAGTTAGCATCGAAAAACGCATTAGGCCCTATATAGATGGAAGGAGGGAGTAGTTTTGAATAACATTTGTATAGTAAAACGGGGAAGACTCTCTCTTTGTGTGGTGTGAATAGTTTTATTTTTTCGTTTTCTTTTTGGTTGAGGGAAGTGCGAATTGATTTGGTACGTACAAGTACAATATTACTACATGTTAGGCTTGTCCCTAAAATTCAACCTGCGTCTTGCTATATCCCAAATATTCAGATATCATGCTCCCAAAACTGGCGCCTTCACAACCCACGCCTTGCTATCCCGAAATTACAACGCGCGCGAAAACTCCCTGCAGCTGCCAAATCCCGACACGTGAAATCCCCCTTCTAACCCTGAGATGAAAGGCCGCTAGTTCAAAATGGTGGGGGGTACTTTTGTAACACACCCTACATTTTGGACAAGCGCGTCCCTAAGTCATGCTTCACCCCCTCCCATCGCCCCCTTTTCGCCATTCGAAATCCCAGGCTGCCATAACCTCTCCGCTCCAGCCGCGAAACCCCACCCTCCTCTGTCCGCCACGTCACCGCTGCCCAGCCGGAGCCTCTTTCCCGACGACATCGTCCACCGCAATAGCTTGACGTCCCTCATACACCTCCCCGGATGAGGATCCGTCGTCCATCTCGCCGTCCTGTCGGTTTAGCCGGCCCGTCCTCCACCTCCAAGGAGCTGCTCCAACGATCGCCTCGTCTATCGCGGCTGCTCCATCCCCATAGCACCGCCTTAACCTGCTCCACCGGAACCGAAGCATCCTCACCGACTCCTCGGACGAAGCCGAGGCCTACTCGGTGCCACCAAAGAGGTTGTACACTCATCACATCACACCTTCTCCTTAACTCGACCTCCCGGCGCCGACGGTGCTCCATCCCGCACCCCAAGGAGCGGCTACCTTGAAGCCGGCGCCACAGGCAACATCTCCACGGCGGCTCTCCCCCAGTGCGAGGCCCCTTCAGCGGCAGCGTCCATACCAGCCAGATCTGCTGTTGCTGCTCCGGCTCTCGCTCGCTCTCTCGCGCTGCTGCTGCTGCTCCGGCTCTCGCTCGATCGCTCGCTCGCCCAGCTGCTGCTGCTGCTCTCCCCCTCGCTCGTGCTGCTGCTCTGCTCCGATTAAGCCACACTTTACTCGACTAAATCGACTATTGGGTCAGTCGATTTTCAGGGGTTGGGGGGGGGGTGGGCTCGCCGGAGTTAAGGAAGAACCACCCGCAACGGGGACGGGGGCTCGCCGGAGAGGTACCCCATGAGGGAGTCCTAGATTAGGGGGTATCCAGACAGCTGAACTGTATACATCATCCGGACTATTGAAGCGTGAAGATACAAGGCTCAAGGCTCCGGCCCGTGTCCGGATGGGACTCTCCTTTGCGTGGAAGGCAAGCTTGGCGATCCGGATATTGTGTTTCCTTCCTTGTAACCAACTCCATGTAAACCCTAGCCCTCTCCGGTGTCTATATAAACCGGAGAGGTTGGTCCTTAGAAGACCGATCACAATTACAATCATACCATCATAGGCTAGCTCTTAGGGTTTAGCCTCTATGATCTCGTGGTAGATCAACTCTTGTACTACTCATATCTTCAATATTAGACAAACAGGAAGTAGGGTTTTACCTCCATCGAGAGGGCCCGAACCTGGGTAAACATTGTGTCCCTCGCTTCCTGTTACCATCAGCCTAAGACACACAGATCGGGACCCCCTACCCATGATCAGCCGGTTTTGACACTGACATTGGTGCTTTCATTGAGAGTTCCTCTGTGTCGTCGCTTCAAGGTTTGATGGCGCCTTCAATCGTCAACAACACGGTCCAGGGGGAGACTTTCCCCCTGGACAGATCGTCGTGTTCGGCGGCTTCACACTGCGGGCCAATTCGCTTGGCCGTCTGGAGCAGATCGACAGCTATGCCCCTGGGTCACCAGGTCAGGTTCGAAAACTTGAACTACACGGCTGATATTCACGGAGACTTAATCCTTGACGGATTTGGGCCCGTGCCAGGAACAATGGACAGTCGCGATGAGCACGACCTAGACCCACTATCGTACAATGTTCGGGTTATCACCCCCGTAGTGGCCCTGGACCTAAATTCGGAGTAGGCTGCATCGCCTGAGGATGGAGGGATGGGCCCCGCCTCGCAGGCCGCACACTCATCGGTGGTGGAGCCGAACACAGGTCTCGCCTCTGTGGAAACCTATGAATCTGGACCCCCGGACTCATATCCGGTTGTTGGTTCCAGTCCGCACATTCTCGAGCCAATCGTGCAGGTTGGGCTCCGATAATGGAGTTTACCGCTGCGAATATCTTCCAGCACTCGCCCTTTGGCGACATGCTGAACTCGTTAAAGTCTCTCTCTTTGTCAGGAGGCTCTCGGCTGAACTATGTCCGGCTCGAGTGGGGAGCAGACGATGAAGGAATTCGTTGCCCACCCACCACCCACTTCATTGCCACGGTTGATGATTTAACGACGTGCTTGACTTCGACTCCGAAGGCATTGACGGTATGGACGAGATGCTAGAGAAGATTCAGAATCTCTGGGGCGCTGGACTACTACCTCGTCACATGATATATACATGGTGGGTACACCCAAGGAGGACGACGGCGGCAATCCGGAAGATAAAACCCCTGGGCAAAAGCCAAAACGGCGACGCAGACGCCGCTCAAAGCTCAACAGTAGTAAAAATAGCGACAAGAGCACAAGAAAAGGATCGAAATACCAGTAAACTCCGAAGGCAATAACGACCATGAGGACCCAACAATGGAGTAGGATGAGCCAGGTCACGCCGAACCATGTTCGAAGCAGATGCCCGATCACAATGATCCAGAGGGGCGAGTTCATCAAACCGCCCCAGGACAAGAACACAGTCCGGATGATGATGCATTCATCATTCCGGAAGAACGCGTGGAACGAGATAACCTCCACAGAAAGCTTATGGACACAGCGAAAAGGCTAAAGAAGCAGAAGCAACGGCTCAAAGCCGCACAGGAAATGCTCAATCACAGATGGAATAAAGTGCTAGACACTGAGGAAAGATATGGTGACGATCGCCATACAAAGAGCTATCCAAAACGCAAGCTACTGCCAGAATTCGACGACGAGGCCGTTCCACCAAAGACTAATACGACCAGGAGGCCCAACGTACCGCTCCACAACCGCAACAGAACGGCCACTGACGCCGCGCACGATCTACGTGAGCATCTAGACAAGTAAGCCAGTGCGGCTAGGTCCATCTATGGATCTAAAGGACACACCCCGGCGAGGGACTATGGTCACCAGAACGGTCATACAAGCCAAATGCCAGTTCGAAATAAACACCGGACATAACAACAGCCGACCGCATGCCACAACGCGTCCAGATACAATGCTTCACCGAAGAAGTACTGGACCATGAATTCCCACAAGGTTTCAAACCTGTGAACATAGAGGCATACGACGGAACGACAGATCTAGGGGTCTGGATCGAGGATTTTATCCTGCATATTCACATGGCTCGTGGGGACGACCACCACGCCATCAAATACCTTCCCCTCAAGTTAAAGGGACTAGCTCGACACTGGTTGAAAAGCCTCCCCGAAAATTCAATTGGGAGTTGGGAGGAACTCGAGGACACTTTTAGGGCCAATTTTCGAGGGACTTATGTCCGGACTCCGGATGCGGACGATCTAAGTCACATAATCCAACAGCTCGGAGAGTCCGCCCGCAAGCTTTGGAACAGATTCCTCACTAAGAAGAATCAAATTGTCGACTGTCTGGACGCCGAAGCCTTAGCGGCATTCAAACACAGCATCCATGACGAGTGGCTCGCCAGACACCTCGGCCAAGAAAAGCCAAGGACAATGGCAGCCTTAATAAGCCTTATGACCCGCTTTTGCGCGGGTGAAGATAGCTGGCTAGCCCGAAAAGGCACCAGCGACCCCAGCATATCTGAAATAAGGTATGGCAACGGGAAGCCATGGCGTAATAAAAACAAACGCCAAAACAAGGAAGAGAGCCCGGACAACCGAACGGTCAATGCCGGATTCAGGGGCTCTCGACCTGATCAGCGAAAGAAGCCATTTAAAGGCAGTAAAGAGGGACCGTCCGGTCTGAATAGAGTCCTAGACAGACTGTGCCAAATTCATGGCACCCCTGACAAACCTGCAAACCACATGCATAGAGAGTGCTGGGTCTTCAAGCAGGCCGGCAAATTAAATGCCGAACACAGGGGAAGGGAAACACCAAGTGAAGATGAGGGTGAACCTCGCCAGCCGAACACTGGGGGACAGAAAAAATTCCCGCCAGAGGTTAAAACAGTAAACATGATCCACGTGACTCACACATCCACGAGAAGGCACGAACGCGCGCTCAGAGACGCGCATGATATAGAGCCCATCGTACCCACACCTAACTACTGGATGTCTTATCCAATCACCTTCGATCACACGAATGGCCGAACTAGTACTCGGTGCGAAGGATCAGGGGCCTTGGTGCTTGACCCAATAATCGACGGATACCGTGTCACCTGTGTCCTCATGGACGACGACAGTAGTCTCAATTTAATATACGAGGACACTATCTGCAGAATGGGGATAAACCCATCCAGAATTAGCCAAAACAACACCGCCTTTAAAGGGGTGATACCAGGCGTTGAAGCCTACGGTAGGGGCTCCGTCGTATTGGAGGTAACATTTGACTCCCCAGGAAATTCCAGAAGCGAAGAACTACTCTTCACCATCGCACCCTTCCAAAGCGGCTATCATGCATTGCTTGGAAGAACGGCCTTCGCCCGCTTCAACACATTACCACACTACGGCTACCTTATACTCAAGATGCCCGGTCCACGTGGCGTCATCACCGTTAACGGAATCATAGAGCGCTCTTCACGCGCATAGGAACACGCGACGGCCCTAGCGGCCGTACTATAAGCGGCCTCCAATATAAAAAAACATGACTGGTCATTAAGACCACATACATGGTTAGACGAGTCCGGTAGCCCGGATAAAATCAAACCAGGGCACCGTATATGTAATCGCATAGCGGACACCAGGGGCTATAGATATTTAATAAAGCCCCACACTTGGATCAACCTTATTGGCAGGCCAACATCTTACACTTTTATTATCCATCGCATACTTACGTTGTACTCACTTACGAGTTCTCTTTTTCACAGACAACATTCGTGCGATACCCTTCCAGGATACAGCACAACGGAGACAAAGGTGGAGACGTGCAGCAGGGCCCCGCTCAACAGGTTTCTTTTTAGATTAAGCCCCTGTGTAAACCTTTTCTATTGCCTCTTGTTGTTTAACCATCCCATGGGTTCCATACCCACAGAGGATACTGCCGTTATTGGCATTTCACCATGACAGATTAACGCACGTACCTGGAAACACAGGGTTTATAATGAATGGGCATTCTTGAGCCCATCTTCTGTTATAAAGTCTGAATACCTTCAGGAGTGTTCGGCGTCATGAGTTTGTCCTTATATGCATCAGCTCGAAATCATGTCTTTGGTCAAATGTTGGGTTTGCCTGGCTCCTGGGTTTGCCGCCTTACGTTCCGTTATTATCGGCTAAGGTGGCCAAAGGAGAACTACTGTGATTGTGCCCTGGTTATTCCGGATGAGCACCTCAGTAGAGAAAGCCGAAAACTGACTGTCATGATACAACGAGAGACTGTTGAACCAGTCGAAGACTTACCGGAATCTTTAGGATTCCCCCGCATTAACGAAGGGCCATTTCCCGGCCATGTACATACACGCCTGTATTCGGATACATGCGAAGGTACTAGGGGCTACATAGTAGTCCCACCGTTAGACTCCCATGGCTAAGCGAAAGTGTTACAACTATATAGTCCGGTTGCCTCGTTCAATGTGCGATCAACTCCTTAATGGACCAAGACGTTGGATCAAGTGTGGTTAAGCATATTTTTCGCGAACACCCCCGCGTTGTATGCGTGGGGGCTGAAGCCAACGACTGCTAACTTTCGGATATATATAAACGGCCGCACAGGGGACACAATCATATTTGTAGGCAAATAGTATAAATATAGCCTCATAATCAAAATAAACATTGTTTTGACAATGATTCGATTCATCACTCGAACAAGACATTCTTCAAGCACTGCGCCTCTATTAGGCGGGCACCTTCTATGACCTGCGCCAAGTAGTGCTCGGCCGGATATTGGCCTCCCGCCGGATCCTGGGTCGCTATAATGGTGGCCTCCATATCCGTCCAATAGGCTTTAACGCGGGCAAGAGCCATTCGCGCACCCTCTATGCACGCCGACCTCCTCATGGCGTCGATCCGAGGCACGGCCCCAAGGAATTGTTGCACCAAACCAAAGTAACTATCCGGCTTAGACCCCTTCGGCCAAAGATGGTCTATTATAGACCGCATTGCAAGCCCGGACAACCTGTGAAGCTCCGCCACAGCAGCCATCTTCTCATTCAACGACAGCGGGCGAGTGGGAGCATTGAATTGCGACCAGAAAAGCTTCTCCACTTCCTTATCACCTTGATCCTCGAAGAACTTGGCAGCGTCAGCCGTACTATTCGCCAAGTCCGCATATGCATCGGCCGGACTCCAGCGTCCATCCAGGGGAGCATACTTCGAATCCAAAAACTTCGTCCGCAGTAAGTAGGAGCCCCCAGCCACGATTTTGTCGGCCTGTTGGAGCACCTCCTGCATACCTCGGATCTCTGTCCGCATCTCCTTGGTGGCATTAAGTGCTTTGTCCAGCTCGGTCGAGCTAGCCTTATTCTCCTTTTCAAGGAGTATATACCGGTCGGTGGCATTTTTCAACTCCACAGACATTTCGGCTATCTTTTCCTTGCTTCGGCGATGAGCAGCCTGTTCGGCTCTCAATTCTTTGACCACCTTTAGGGCAGCCGCATTGCTAGCCTGAGCTTGTTCCTTGGCCTGAGCAAGTTCTGCCCTCAGGGCCTCCACGGCAGCAGGACCATCTGAAGTACAAACACATTGTATTAATATTATGCCCCTCTCTCATTTTCCTATACAACATAATAAGGGAAGCAGAGCACATACCCTGTGACTCGTCCAGCCGCTTGTTCACCAGCGTGATATCGGCATCGATAGATCCGATCTGCCTCCTTAGTTCGGCAACTTCAAGAAACTGGTCGGCTGCTGGATCCTTAGATCCCTGCGCACATGTACAGCGCAGCCATTACTATATGATCCCCCGTTTGCCGCCTATGGCAGGCAACCAGAGTCTCAGGGGCTACTATCCATATGGATCACACCTAGCGCGTGCCTCACAGCCAAAAATAGTGCATTTTTTACTACATACCTCAAAGCCTCTGAGCAGGCTCGTAAATGCCTCATTCAAACCACTTGTAGCAGATGAAATCTTCTTAAGCATCACGCTCATTAATGAGCGGTGCTCCTTCGAGAGCGCAACTCGCTCCAGAAGACCTGTTAGTACATCCGGCCGGACATCGAACTGGGCCGGACCCTTGTCATTGTCCCCCGTGGGAGCCGAACGCTCCAGGCTTAGGGCGGCTGACTTATTAGCTTCCGGCTTCGGCAGAACCGGACTCCTCCGTGATGACACCTTCGTGTCGCCCGCTTCATGAGGTGGAGAGGTGGGTGGGGTCTTGCTCTCCATCATCTCCAGAGGAAGATCCCCCGAAGACGAACTCTGTTGAGAAGAGCTGCTAGCCGGACTACAAAAGACGAATCCTGGTTAGGGATCTCGGAGAAACATCGTACCTTCGAATTAATGATTAACTGACAGCTCGGCAGAGGACTGGCCCATTGGTGGGCATGACGCGGCGAGGGTGACCGTCGCGACAGAGCCCCCTGGTGATACCTTCTTCCCTTGCTTGGGCATCTCCGTCTCCAAGTCTTCAGAGGCGGCCCTTTTCTTGCCGCGCGGGGAGGTGGCCTCGGATTCCCCTCCCCGACTATCCTCCTATGGGGAGAAATCAATTCCCCCAGTCCGGATGCGTAGTGTGTGAAGTCCGACTTCGCTACCCTTTCCTTCGCCTTTCCCTGAGGGCATTTTGCTAAGCACCGGGCCAAGCATCTTGGCTATGGTTGGACCCGGCGAGCCTTCAGGAAGTGGCACCGGACACCTGATTCTCTCTGCTTTGTTGAGCCATTCCTGGCTATGGAGGGTTTTCAGAACAATGGTTATGGCAAATATAAACAGAGTGTCCGGCTTTAAGGTTACTTACTTGGGTATCTAAGCAATTGCAGCTTAGGCCCGCATCCTCGATGTTGTCCGGACACTTTACTTGTGGTCCGAAGAATAATTTACACATCCCTTCGAGCTTCAGGCCGAAGAAGTGCTTAATAGTCCGCGGACCCTCCGGATTGAACTCCCACATCCGGAGAGGCCGACGTTTGCACGGCAACATCCGTCGAATTATCATTACTTGAATTATGCTGACAAGATTTATGTCCCTCACGATAAGCTCCCGGATACGGCTCTACAGTATTGGAACATCACTGGTGGGCCCCCAATTCCGTCCTATGTCGGTCCATGACGCCAACTGTGACGGAGGGCCCGAGCGGAACTCGGGGGGCGGCTACCCACTTTGTGCCTCTGGGAGCCGTGACATAAAACCACCTCCGTTGCCATACATCGAATACTTCCGAGAAAGAACCCTCTGGCCATGGGGCATCGACGTTCCTGCTTATTATGGCACCTCCGCACTCCGCATGTCGCCCCTCGATCATCTTCGGCTTTACATTGAAGGTCTTGAGCCATAAGCCGAAGTGTGGGGTGACATGGAGAAAAGCCTCACATACAATAATGAACGATGAGATATGGAGGATAGCATTCGGTGCCAGATCATGAAAATACAACCCATAGTAGAACATGATCCCCCTCATAAAGGGGTCGAGGGTGAGTCCCAGGCTGCGGAGGAAGTGAGGGACAAACACAACGCTCTTATGGGGCTCTGGTGTAGGGATAACCTGCCCTGGAGTAGGAAGCCTGTGCTGAATATCGGTGGTCAGGTATCCAACCTCCCTAAGCCTCGTAATGTCCTCCTCTTGGATCAAGGAGGCCACCCACCGGCCTTTAGGGTTGGATCCGTACATATTGGAGGATCTGGGTTGTTGGAGCTTAAGTCTTGGGTGCTAGAGCTCGAGGTGCGAGAAGTAGCAAGGGAGGTGGAAAAGTGGCATAGGCCTCGACCCCTTTATAAAGGGGGTGAATATCAAGAGTCCTCGGCGTGACCGCTTGAGACTTATCCAAAAATACATGGAGTCATACCGACGATCGTCGTGGGGTTACGCACGCCCATATTGATGGAAAATCCCGTAATAAGAGGAACACGATCTCTGCTTTGGCAGGACGTGCCAATAAAACCGCCGCGCAACGCGACTCGAGGTGGGGCAAGAAATGCCGATTCGTGTTGGACCAGGCCATGATGTGAGGGCACGACGTACGAAGATTGCCAGCAGATCAGATTTACGCTATGTTCCCTACAATGGGATGGGAAGATCATCTTGCAGACGCAGACACAGTTTGAGTGTTTGACAGTTACTTTGGAGTATTCGGAGAAGGAACCCGCCTTGCAGTGCCGAAGACAAGACTGCGCGCCGGACTCATCTCATTGAAGCCTAGTTCAAGGGCTACTAAGGGAGTCCTGGATTAGGGGGTATCCGAACAGCCGGACTGTATACATCGTCCGGACTATTGAAGCATGAAGATACAAGACTCAAGACTTCAGCCCGTGTCCAGATGGGACTCTCCTTTGCATGGAAGGCATGCTTGGCAATCCGGATATTGTGTTTCCTTCCTTGTAGCCGACTCCATGTAAACCCTAGCCCTCTCCGGTGTCTATATAAACCGGAGAGGTTGGTCCTTAGAAGACCGATCACAATTACAATCATACCATCATAGGCTAGCTCTTAGGGTTTAGCCTCTACGATCTCGTGGTAGATCTACTCTTGTACTACTCATATCTTCAATATTAGTCAAGCAGGAAGTAGGGGTTTACCTCCATCGAGATGGCCCGAACCTGGGTAAACATTGTGTCCCTCTCTTCCTGTTACCAACAGCCTAAGACGCACAGATCGGGACCCCCTACCCGAGATCCGCCGGTTTTGACACCGACACCCCACTATCTATCTTAGGGTTCAGGGTGGGGGCGGGGGGCCTAGAGGGCTGGCCGGGGCGGCAGTGGCGAGTTGTTTCGGGGAGGCGAGGCGGTGCTGGGGCCGGCGGTTCGGCCGGTGGTGGCTGGCGGCTCAGGGGGGTGCAGGTTGAAGATGAACTGCAGGCCCTCCATAAACTACATGTCAAGTGCCTCTCTGCTACCATTGTGTTCAGTTTTGACAGTAGCATTCAGATTCCACAGTAAATTTCAGTTTCGACAGTTAAGTTCAGAGTCAACAGTTTTTATCTCATCTGTTCTAGTCAGGTGGTTTTTGGTGATGTTAATTTTACATCCATTTTACATCATCTATTGGAGATGCTATTAGAATCCCACTTGAGATTGACGATGTATGTCTTGTGCTACTTCAGCCTTGATGTCTTACGGCTCACCGGAGCAGCTCCAATGACAGAACGATCCATCACAACAGAGTAGTGCCCTGGACGGCGTCTACAGATTCCTCAGATCTTCCTCCACACCTCCGACAGCCACCTTTGCCTCAACTGCTTCAGCGACCAACCCAATGATGCTGAGGTCGACACGGCTACGACAAAGAGGTTGTACACTTGTTGCATCACTTATTACTATACATTCACGTCGATCCATTAGGGCTATTTTGATTCAACGGAAAAACGTCGATCCACTGGTTGTTACCATCACTCTAAATTTTTGCATGCTCTCCTTACATAATATCACCATATTTTTTTCGTATGCATGTCAGATATTGTACACAGTCATGCTGAACATGTAGAGAAAAAGTGAAGATATCATGCAGACATTGCTCCATGGTGGGTTAAATGGCAAACCCACCCCACCCCTTCCAGATTGTAATCCAGAGGAAGATATCTGTTCCGAGGCTGATTCAGATGCCGCTGAGCACTCCTATTTACCCCCCAAGGTGTTTGCTCTACCTTGGCATGATGATGTTAGTCATATCATGCATATTTTGCCTTGCAGTGCCTACTTTTGACATCATATATGTCATCTGCTTAGTTTAGACATGTTCTGTAATGCCACCTATTTAGTTTCTATATCATATATGGGAATTATGCAGTCTCATGTCTTTTAGCCAGCCATAATATATGTGAAATGTGCAATGCCATCCTGTTTAACCAGGCATCATATATTTGAATGATATCTTGCCCATCCTTTTCTTCATTACATTTCCATTTGTCGACAATGTTTGTACATTAAACTACTCTTCCTGTGAATCAGCCATTTTGGTGGGAGATGGAAAAATCTAGAGTGAAAACAAGGCCTTCAGAGCAGACAGTGCTACCTGTCGAAGCAGATCTCTTGTTGGGTCCCGATAGCTCCTCAGAGATGGATTCAGAGACAGATGACCAGTCCTATTCCCCCACTGAGATGTATGCTCTAACTTGGCACGGTTATACTGCTCATATCATGCATACGGTGTCTTGCATTGCGTAGTTTGGACATCATATACACAATATTCAACACCATGTTCTTAGTCCAGACATCATATTGAATGCCCTCTGTTTAGCATATAAATCACATATGTGAATTAAATGATGCGATCCTGATTACTTAGATAACATGTAGGTGAATTATGTCATGTGATCATGTTTAGTTATTCATCATATCTTTGAATTATTTTATGCTATGCTATCCAATTAAGATAGACATCATATATGTGAAATTATGTCATGCTATCCGTTTTAGTTAAACAATATACATGTCAACTATTTCATGCCCTCTTTTTTCCACACTATATATTGCATCTGTCTCTCATACAATGTCTATACATTCAACTATGTTTCCTGTTTATCAGCCATTTGAATTGGAGCTGGTGATGCTAGTATCTCATGGAATAAAAACACGGTCTTCAAATAAAATAGTGCTATCTCTAGGTGGAGATAGCACCCCGGTTGTACATGCACAAGAACCAGCCCTACCACACATAACCCAAACTCTCGCAGATTGTACCCCTACTGCGATGGACAGAGAACCAGCTTCACCCAATCTAACCCCAACCCCAGCCGATAGTAACCCAGTTCCTGTTGACACAGCACCATCTCCACCATAGATCTCCCAAACAAGAGCAGTTAGTAAGGCAGCTCTAGTGCCCAAAGGGCCAGTTCTATCACGGTGAACCCCAACTCCACCAGTTAGTACGCCTATTACTGTGGAGGAAGCACAACCAGCTAGTCGTAGTTTAGCATCTATCGCATTTGATGTTGTTAAATCGTATGTGCGTATCTTCCCATCTTGGAAATATTATACTGAAGATGAAGGAAAATGCTAGTTGCAGGTGTTTGTTCAGGAGTTATGTGTAAGTAATGTTATTCATGGCAATTACTTTGCTTCGTCCCATACATCCTACCTCCATGATGGTTATAATACAACAAATTTTTCCATTTTTCTCTATAGAGAAGGACCGATTTGGAAACTCAGGATGAGGTAACTTGTGCTAATACCTCTGCTATCTTCAAGAATGCTTGGTGGCAGTATCGGAATTACCTGAAGAAAACGTACTTCACCGGCAAAGAAACTCATCAAATTCCCTTACGTTCTCCTGAGACACATTTACTGGACGATGATTGGGAACGCCTGGTTCTGTACTGGTCCCGAACCAAGAATGTGGTAAGGTCTATGAGCTCATTTTTATTTTAAGTATTATATTCTTGCGTCTTACTGTACTCTGTTCATGTAGAACAAGTGCCTAAACCTGAAGAACAACTGTTCTAATTTAAGATTCCATTGCTATCATAGTTCAAAAAAGCGCTAGGCGTTAATTGTGCGTTTTGCCACTTCCTTGCGCTTTACTGACCAAAGTGCATGCTTATGCGGAGTTATGCACAGATTATGCATAGTTATGCGCAATGTATTTTGCCAATGCTTGGAGCCTAGGCGCGCTTAAGCGCTAGCTTAGGCGCGCCTTTTTTAACTATGATTGCTTTGCTCTTGTATCATTGTATATACTCATACAAACTTATTTTTAAATTGAAGGATCCAATCCAAACTCCAATGGCACAACAGGTATGTTCACGCATGTTTCTTTAACATGTTTGCTCTTATCAATAGCTCTGTTGATTTCAATTTCAATTGTGTATACAGTTGACTTTCATATCATGCACATTACTAGCATCACAACAGAGCCAATGGTGTTGTTGTACATGTAGACCCGTGGTACCCATCTGAAATCTTGTTGTGCCGTGTAGTTTCCGATGCTTTGTACTCTTTCACTGCTGCTTTGTCTTGAACTGATATGATTTGAACCGTGTCTCTATTTTGATTTGGCAAGACAATGCAGTGACCATAGGACATAGATATATGTTTGTTTGATGCTTTTATTATGTACTAGTACTTGGCAATAGAAGACTTGGTAGTTTAATCATGTCCACCTTACTAATGAACTGGTTCACCGAAATGAGTTTCATATACTAGTACATGCTAAACTTGTTATGTGTCTACTTGTTTCTTATTTTAGAATGCTGACAGAATATTGGGGAAGAGTGCCTTATTAAGCAATGGTAAAGGAAGTAATGCAGATAAGGTTCAGGATAGTGACACATCCTTGTTGGTCTCCAACAAAGCTGATAAAACAGCTAAGGAAGACTATCTTGAAGACAGCGAGACAACCCCAAAGTCCTATCTCAGTTTAGTGTTTGAGTTACTGGCCACTACCGCTTGCACAAGCTATTCAAACTCACTGTCTGAATCAGTTTGGTTTCTTGAGTCTCAACTACAAGCTGAAAGACATCGATCAGCTGTGCTGCAACAAGAAGCGGAAGGACTGCGGAAGTCCCTGGAGCATTCAGATGCATACTTTCTGGTGCAACAGCAAGCGTTGGAGGATTTTAGCGCCAAACAGGACAAAGCTAATCAGCTTGCTAAGCTTATTTCCAGCATGGTGGATACCCAGGATAATGTTTCTTGAGCTCTTCTGAAGTTGTTTCAGTTATGCTCTTGTTTTTCTGTCGCGTTTATTTGCACTGGTGGCCAATTTTGACGGCCAGTGTATGCAATATGCTGCTTTTCCCCTATATTTGCACTGGTGGCCAAATTTTAAGCCTAGTGGATGTAATATGTGTAATAGCGGTAATAGGCTAGCGTTAATTGCTTGCTTATTTATTTCCTTATTGTCTTGTTTAGTTATTTGCTTGTAGTCACTGCAGTTCTTTTTCTGTGTTTTTCTAGTGGACACAATAGCCTATTTTTGGTAACTAGGCCAAAATAATCATGGCAACACACATACTGTTGTAACCATGGGCCTCCTGCAGGCCGTATGATCCATGGGCCTTCATCTGGCCGTAGGATCCATTGGCCTTCTATACGGGCCGTAGGATCCATTGGCCTTCTATACGGGCCTTAGGGTCCATGGGCCTTCTATGGGCCGTATGATCCATGGGCCTCATGCAGGCCGTAGGATCCATGGGCTTTCTATGGGGCGTATCATCATTTCGCCAATCATGGGTCGTACTATTCGTGGACCATAATGGGCCGTTAATAGGCCGTATTTGATAACTCTATGAAAACAGCCCAACGGTTTTTTTGACATGAGAACGGCCCAACGTATTAATGGTCCGCAAACGGGCCGACTGTAACGACGGGCTGAATTTGGCCCACAAGCAGAAAATGACAGTAACGGGCCGTATGTAACCGAATGCTGCAAATGAGCCCAAGAATCAATGGGCCCTGAGAAGGCCGAAAGATAACTTGGGCTGGAAACGGCCCAATGGAATAACGGGCCGTTAATGGGTATAAAGTGATACACTGTTCATTACGGGCCAGTTTCACCACTGGCCGTTAATGGGCCAAGAGTTAAAAAGGTCCTCATATGGGCCGAAAGAAGTCATGTGCCACACATGGGTCGGAAGTTAAAATGGACTGAATCATATTGGACGGCCCAGATGATGCTACTGGGCCTAATTCGGATAGGGCATAACGGGCCCTGGGTTAGCTGGCTGTAAATGGGCTATATGCGAACATGCCGTTAACAGGCTTTCCGTGGGCCGGGCCACCACCTTTTGACCAAGTCAAATGGGCCGGCCTTTTCACAGGAATGGGCCTCTGTTGGGCCATGCCACGTGTCGCCGTATCATAGGAGACTTCAGTCCAATGAGTGGATGACATCTGTCCCAATGGTGAGCCGACACGTATTTCCTCCAGCCAATGATGATTTTACACGTGGAAAATCCCCATTGGTCGGGGCTGTTAACGGGTTATCGGATCAAAAACCCGACCCGATAGCTTAACGGCGTTCCGTTACGGTGGATGCCACGTGTCGGTCACCCTTGATGAAAGCACTTCTGTGACGCGCGATTTATCATCATGGAAGTGGACACTTCCGTGATGATAATTTTGGTAATGTCATGGAACACATCTACGACAACACATGTATGACTATCTTGATTCTGTCATAAATTTGTCATGGATGTACATGCATGACAAAAAACACGACCTACTGTGACAAACACGTATCATCACGGAAGTGTATTTTTTTGTAGTGAGAGAGATGGAGAGAAAGGGAGAGGGACCAACAATGTTTGTGTGTCGGATGCATGCGACCGAATTGAAGATTTTCGGAGAGAGACAGAGAGAGAGAGAGAGCGAGAGAGAGTAGGAGTCCGGGAGAGGGGGAGGTCGTGTTTTATGCATCTAAGACTGATATAAACCATGTTTCGATATAAACTTGCATCCAAATATTTAAATTGGAGAACACGTTGTCTGCAATCCACACATGAACGGATATATGCGTATATCAAACAAGTTCATTAATTTGACTTTCAACATGTTCATGGACTACTATAATACTATACAACATGCTACTCGATTGAGGTGTTCAATTTTGGATTTAGTTCACTATTTTGACCTAGTGAACGAGCTATTTCATTGAATCGAGATATTTCATTTTGGATTTGATTCCCATTTTTGAGTGGGTCAACTATTTGTCATATAGTAAATCGCTAGCAACGAGCATGTAAAAACACATTACTCCCGAGCATCATCTCTCCATCTAAAAAAGAAGTGGCAAGCTAATATTTCAAATTTTGATTCGAATCGACTTGGTAAGGTAGACGTGGATGCTCGTTCTCCCAAAATTTGAACGAACCATTAAACATCCTCCGCTCGGTGGAATTCGCCCGAGCAAATAAATGGGAGACGCGAAATTACCGTCCTATGTGGGACACGCATCAATTGGCTCGTTGTACATTGAGGGTAGGTTCGTAACTTCATCCAAGCGCGCCTTCTCCTCGGCCGAAATGACATGTGCCGAATTATTCATAAACCATGGTAGGCAAAACACATTCTCCTCGCCCGAAATAGCTCACGCCCACTATTTTAAAACACGCTCTCCTCGCCCAAAATCGCTCGCGCCTATTTCAAAACACGCCCTCCTCGCCCAAAATCGCTCCCGCCCGCTATTTCGGGAGAAGCAAAGTTACTCTACTATCCCCGACCCTCAATACACAAACCCAAGCCGAGAAGCCTAAAGGCAGGGGTAGAACTATAACTCCCCCTCACATGTCGGAAAAATGCGTTCGTAAGACATGGTTCCACTCCCCATCCAACCCCCCCATTCATACCTCATGGGCGCCAAATCACCTTCTCCCCGGAAGCTCCCTTCCCCCGAGCCGTGAAACCTGAGCCCCTCCTCCATGGCGCCCCCACCGCACCAATTTCACAGCCGCCCTCCTTCCTAGTGCCGCAGACGCTGTCCATTTGCCGTCGTGCACTAGGCTGTGTGCCTCTTACTCTGTCCTGCTGGAGCTGCCTCGATGACACCCGCGTGAACCGTACCGGAGCCGATTCACCCCCGCCATTGTTCACGGCGCTGGAGCGGCTCCAACTTCGAATCCGTCCAGAGTCCCGGCACTGCTTCCCCGTAGCTGTCGATCGTCGTGACATCACTGTTTCCCTCCCGCCGGTCGCCACTGCAACCGCGCTGGCCTCACCGACTCGGCAGCTAGACCTGCCTACTTCACCATGCCGCCAGATAGGTCACACCCTCATCTCAAATCACTTTATTTAGGCGTTAGTTGTCTGAATTTTTATTCTGGGCCAATCGATTCCCAATGGGAAGCAGTGAAGGAAATATGCCCTAGAGGCAATAATAAAGTTATTATTTACTTCCTCATATCATGATAAATGTTTATTATTCATGCTAGATTGTATTACCCGGAAACATAATACATGTGTGAATACATAGACAAACATAGTGTCACTAGTATGCCTCTACTTGACTAGCTCGTGAATCAAAGACGGTTAAGTTTCCTAACCATAGACATGAGTTGTCATTTGATTAACAGGATCACATCATTAGGAGAATGATGTGATTGACTTGATCCATTCCGTTAGCTTAGAACTTGCTCGTTTACTATGTTGCTATTGCTTTCTTCATGACTTATACATGTTCCTATGACTATGAGATTATGCAACTCCCGCTTACCAGAGGAACACTTTGTGTGCTACCAAATATCACAACGTAACTAGGTGATTATAAAGGTGCTCTATAGGTGTCTCCAAATATACTTGTTGAGTTGACGTATTTTGAGATTAGGATTTGTCACTCCGATTGTCGGGGAGGTATCTCTGGGCCCTCTCGATAATGCACATCACTATAAGCCTTGCAAGCAATGTAGCTAATAAGTTAGTTATGGGATGATGCATTACGTAACGAGTAAAGAGACTTGCCAGTAACGGGATTGAACTAGGTATTGAGATACTGACGATCGAATCTCGGGCAAGTAACATACCGATGACAAAGGGAACAACGTATGTTGTTATGCGGTTTGACCGATAAAGATCTTCGTAGAATATGTAGGAGCAAATATGTACATCCAGGTTCCGCTATTGGTTATTGACCGAAGACGTGTCTCGGTCATGTCTACATAGTTCTCGAACCCGTAGGGTCCGCACGCTTAAAGTTAGATGACAGTTATATTATGAGTTTATGTGTTTTGATGTGCCGAAGGTTGTTCGGAGTCCCGGATGTGATCACGGACATGACGAGGAGTCTTGAAATGGTCGAGACCTGAAGATCGATATATTGGACGACTATATTTGGACACCGGAAAGGTTCCGGGTGAGATTGGGACAATACCGGAGCTCCGGGAGGTTATCGGAACCCCCCGGGAGGTATATGGGCCTTAATGGCTTTAGTGGAAAGGAGGGGAAAGGAAAAAGGGAGGGGGCGCCCCCCCAAGCCCATTCCGAATTGGGAGGGGGGTCGGCCCCCCTTTCCTTCCTCCCTCCTTCCTCTTCCTTTCCTCTCCCTCTCCAAATAGGAAAGGGGGAGTCCTGCTCCCACCGGGTCCCCTTGGGCGCGCGTCCTCACCTTGGCCGCCCCCCTTGAGGGAGTCCTGGATTAGGGGGTGTCCGGATGGCCGGACTATCACCGTTGGACGGATCTCCTAGACTATGAAGATACAAGATTGAAGACTCCGTCCCATGTCCGGATGAGACTTTCCTTGGCGTGGAAGGCAAGCTTGGCAACACGGATATGTAGATCTCCTACCATTGTAACCGACTCTGTGTAACCCTAGCCCTCTCCGGTGTCTATATAAACCGGAGGGTTTTAGTCCGTAGGACGGACAACAATCATACCATGGGATAGCTTCTAGGGTTTAGCCTCTTTGATCTCGTGGTAGATCTACTCTTGTACTACCCATATCATCAATATTAATCAAGCAGGAGTAGGGTTTTACCTCCACTGAGAGGGCCCGAACCTGGGTAAAAACATCGTGTCCCTTGTCTCCTGTTACCATCCGCCTAGATGCACAGTTCGGGACCCCCTACCCGAGATCCGCCGGTTTTGACACCGACATTGGCGCTTTCATTGAGAGTTCCTCTGTGTCGTCACCTTTAGGCCCGATGGCTCCTTCGATCATCAATAATGACGCGGTCCAGGGTGAGACTTTTCTCCCCAGACAGATCTTCGTATTCGGCGGCTTTGCACTGTGGGCCAATTCGCTAGGCCATCTGGAGCAGATCGAAAGCTACACCCCTGGCCATCAGGTCAGATTCGGGAGTTTGAATTACACGGCCGACGTCCGCGGAGGCTTGATCTTCGACGGATTCGAGCCACAGCCAAGCGCGCCGCACTGTCTCGATGGGCATGATCTAGCTCTGCCGCCGAACAGTGCCCTGGAAGCCGCACCAGTGTCCGCTCCGACCTGTAGCTCAGAGCCGACCTCGCCGATCGAGGATGAGTGGCTAGGCACCGCCTCGGGGGCTACGATCTCTACGGTGATCAAGCCGAACACCATCCCTGTCCTTTGCGAAGCTCATGACTCCAAGGTGCCAGACTCCTCTCCGGACTCCGGACCTCACGTGCCCCTTCCACTCGAATCCGGTTGTGCGCCTGTTATGGAGTTCACCGCCGCGGACATCTCTCAGCACTCGCCCTTTGGCGACATCCTGAATTCACTAAAGTCTCTTTATCAGGAGAGCCCTGGCCAGAGTATGGTCAGGAAGGTTGGGATGCGGACGACGAAGAAATTCAATGCCCACCCACCACCCACTTTGTAGCCACTGTCGATGATTTAACCGACATGCTCGACTTCGACTCCGAAGACATCGACGGTATGGATGACGATGCAGGAGACAACCAAGAACCAGTGCCTACAGGGCACTGGAAGGCCACCTCGTCATACGACATATACATGGTGGACATCCCAAAAGATGGGAATGGCAATAGAACAGCGGAGGATGACCCCTCCAAGAAACAGCCCAAGCGTCGGCGTCAGCGGCGCCGCTCTAAATCCTGCCATAGCAAAAATGGTGATTCCGGCACGGGAGATAATAACTCCCCAGACAGTGCCGAAGACAACCCGCTCCAGCAGGATTCAGCATAGGAGGAGGAAGAAGCCAGCCCTCATGATAGAGAGGCAGACAGAGAGGTAGAGGACAATAATTATATGCCTCCCTCCGAAGATGAAGCAAGCCTCGACGACGACGAATTTGTCGTGCCCGAGGATCCCATCGAACAAGAGCGTTTCAAGCGCAGGCTTATGGCCACGGCAAGCAGCCTCAAGAAAAAGCAGCAGCAACTTAGAGCTGACCAAGATTTTCTAGCTGACAGATGGACCGAAGTCCTTGCAGCCGAAGAGTACAAACTCGATCGCCCCTCCAAGAGCTACCCAAAACGCAGGCTGCTACCCCAATTAGAGGAGGAAGCACCCAAACCTACATCACCAGCGCATGACGCGGCCGACCGTCCACCTCGTGGCCATGGCAGAGAGGCCTCTAAGCCCTCCACTAAAGCCGCACCCCGGCGTCGCTCGAAAAGTACAAAGCCACGGGGGAATGTGCCAGACTTGTGAGACATATTGGAGGACAAGGCAAGACAAATAAGATCGATCTACGGATCGCGTGGGCGCCCCACGATACGTGATGACAACCGTCACGCCGTATACAGCAATTCCGGCCTGGCCGAACACAGTAGACAAAGCTCATTTGAGCTGCGTCGTGATATAGCCCAATACAGAGGCGCCGCACACCCACTATGCTTCACAGACGAAGTAATGGATCATCAAATCCCCGAGGGTTTCAAACCCGTAAACATTGAATCATACGACGGCACAACAGATCCTGCGGTTTAGATCAAGGATTGTCTCCTTCACATCCACATGGCCCGCGGCGATGATCTACACGCCATCAAATACCTCCCACTCAAGCTTAAAGGACCAGCCCGACATTGGCTTAAAAGCCTCCCCGAAAACACTATTGGAAGTTGGGAAGAGCTCGAGGATGCTTTTCGGGCCAATTTTCAAGGGACCTATGTCCGACCTCCGGACGTAGACGATTTAAGTCACATAACCCAATAGCCCGGAGAGTCAGCCCGAAAATTCTGGACTAGGTTTCTCACCAAAAAGAACCAAATAGTCGGCTGCCCGGACGCCGAAGCCTTAGCAGCTTTCAAACATAACGTCCGAGACAAATGGCTCGCCAGACACCTCGACCAGGAAAAGCCAAGAACAATGGGCACATTAACAAGCCTCATGACCCGCTTTTGCGCGGGAGAGGATAGCTGGCTGGCAAGGTGCAGTACCAGCAACCCAAGTACATCCGAAGTCAGGGATGGAAATGGGAAACCACGATGCAGCAAGGACCAGCGCCGGACCAAGGGAAACAGTCCGAAGAGCACGACAGTCAATGCCGGATTCAAAAGCTCTCGGTAGAACAACAAAAAACTGCCTCTTAAGGACAACAGCGACGAGCTATCCAACCTAAACAAAATCTTGGACAAGATATGCCAAATCCATAGTACTCCCGGGAAGCCTGCAAACCATACCCACAGAGATTGTTGGGTCTTCAAGCAGTCCGGCCGACTTAACGCTGAACACAAGGGGCTCGACACACCAAGTGAGGACGACGAACCCCACAAGCAGAGCACCAGAAAACAAAAGAATTTCCCACAAGAGGTCAAAACAGTAAACTCACTACAAGTGACAAAAGGGAAAAACAGAGCAGCGCCGACTGAAATACGCGCCGCACGGTCCACCCCAGCGGAGTCCCGACACTGGATGTCAAAACCAATCACCTTCGACCATCAGGATTACTCCGGAAGTATCCGGAACGCAGGATGGACTGCCTTGATATTAGATCCCATAATCGACGGAGTACAATTTACACAAGTCCTAATGGACGGCGGCAGTGATCTAAACCTGCTATATCAGGACACAATCCGCAGAATGGGGATAGACCCAACCAAAATTCGCCATAGCAACACTTCCTTTAAAGGAGTGATGCCAGGCCCATATGCCCATTGTACGGGCTCTCTACCACTAGAAGTTGTGTTCGGCTCGTCCGACAACTTCCGTCGCGAAAAGTTAATCTTCCACATCGCCCCATTTAAAAGTAGCTATCAAGCACTATTGGGATGCGAAGCTTTCGCCCGGTTTAACGCAATACCACATTACGCATCTCTTACACTTAAAATGCCCGGTCCACGCGGCATCATCTCATTAAAGGGAAACATCGAGTGTTCCTCGAATACGGAAGAACGTGAGACTGCCTTGACAGCCACACACTAATCCGGCTTTGCCGATCAAAGCACCTAAACAGGTCATTCAGACCCCGGACACGGTTAGGCGAGTCCGGTATAAATAACCAAGGGGCTTACTTGCCGCGTACCCCCTTACAAGGGGCTCCACGCTTGTACAACAAGAGACAATAAAGCTCAATTTTATTCATTTTTTTTGAATCATACACTATTTTAAAATACATTTTTCGCACGATTTTTTTTCCAACTAAGTTCCTCTCTTTTACAGATGAACGCCGTGCTATACCCATCCAGGATACGGCACAACGGAGACACAGGCGCAGACGTGCAGCAGGGACCCGTTGCAAGGATTCTTTTCAGATTAAGACCCTGCGTAAACCTTTTTTACTGTCTCTTGTGGTTACACATCCCCCAGTTTCTTGTTATAACCGAGGAGGAGGCTGGCATTTTGTCATCGGCCGCGTCAGAATTTCGCACGTACCTGGACACCAGGGGCTTGTTACCAAGGGCGTTGTTCGGCCCGCTTTCATAAAGACCGAATACCTTAGGCAGTGTTCGGCGTCTCGAGTTAGGCCTTATATGCATCAGCTCCGAATCATGTCTTTGGTCAAATGTTGGGTTTGCCCGGCTCCTGTGTTTTGCTGCCTTACGTTTCGTTCTATTGGCTAACGCGGCACTAGAAGAACTACTGCGATTGTGCCCCGGTTCGGCCAGGTGAGCACCTCAATTGAGAAAGCCGAAAACTGACTGTCATGATATAGCGAGAGACTGGTCAACCACTCGATGACCCACCGGAATGTTTAGAATTCCTCCGCATTAACGAAGGACCGCTTCCCAGTCAGGCACATACGCGCCCCGAATTCGGGAGAGCGCGGTGCCCCCAGGGGCTATATAGTAGCCCCACCATCAAACTCCTATGGCTAAGTGAAAGTGATAAAGCATTATAGTCCGGTTGCCTAGTTTGCTACGCTATCACCTCCTTTACAGGACCAAGACGTTGGATTAAGTGTGAAAATGCGCCTTTTTGCAAACACCCCCGCACTATGTGCGTGGGTGCTGAAGCCGAAGACTGCCATCTTTCAGGTTATATACACATATACATCAACGACCGCACAGGAGGTATTTTACTACTTGAACGCACAAGTATAAAAAGCTCTTATATTCTATTGAAACATTGTTTCACAAATCATACATGTCATTAGAACATAATATCCTTTGAGCACTGCGTCTCTATTAAACGAGCGCCCTGCAGGACTTCCTCAAAATAACGCTCGACTGGCACTCGACTTCCGTCCGAATCCGGGGATGCAACAACGGTTGCCTTCTTCAGGTCCTCTTGCTCTGCTCGGCGTTCTTTTTCAAGAAACTCGCAGCGGTCGGTAGCATTCTTCAACTTCCTGGCCATCTCGGCCATTTCCTCCCTGCTTCGGCAGTGAGCAGCCTGTTCGGCTTTTAGCTCTTCGGCCGCCCTCAAGGCAGCCGCATCACTTTTTCTGGCTTGCTCCTTGACTCGGGCCAGCTCCGCACGAAGGTTCTCCATAGCAACGACACCATCTACATAAAGCATACATGTTGTAAGGCATGGGCGTCAAGCTCCCTTACCAGGTGTCTGCGGAGAAGTTGCATACCTTGTGACTCGTCAAGCCGCTTATTGACAAGCGCGATGTCCGCATCTGCCACGTCAAGTTGCCGCTTCAGTTCGACAAATTGATCAGTCCGGCTGGCCACCGGACGCTCCGCCACCTATATAGGACAGGCGACATCTTACAACTGAGATTATGATCCTCGGCGCGCTGTCACTTTCGACAACGTACCGAGTCTCAGGGGCTACTATCTATATAGGGCGCATTCTATATGCAAAACTGTCAGAAGGTATATCATTTTTGCGTACCTCAAACCCCGTCAGTAAACTTCTGACGGCGTCATGCAATCCGCTCTCAGCGGATGAAATCCTTTCAATCACCGTACCCATTAACCCACGGTGATCTTCTGAGATAGATGCTCGCCTGAGCAGATCCTCCAGCTCCTCCGACCGTACACCAGTTGGTGCCGGACCTCCCGGCCCCGCCGGACTCGGGGAAACCCTCCGCGACGACACCTTAGGGTCGTCCGCCTCGCATGATGGTTCGGCAGATGGAGGTGTTTCGCTCTCCATCATCTCCAGACGAAGATCCCCCGAAGATGAGCTCTGCTGAGAAGGGCTGAGATCCGAACTACAAGGTAAAACTTCGGTTATCTTCAGAAATAAAAACAGGGATGTCCCTTATTACAAAACTCCCCTTTCTACTTACGGCTCGCTGGAGGGCTGATTCCCTTGGGGAAATAGTGCGGCCGAGGCTTCTCCTGGTGCAGGACCCTTTGGTGAAGATTTCTTCCCCCGCTTTGAGGCCTTGGCCTCCGGATCTTCAGAAGCGGTCCTCTTCTCCCCCTGGAGGGAGGGATTCTCGATCCCCCCTTTCTTGAAAGCCTCCTTCGCGGAGGCAGTAGCTTCCCTGTTCCCCCCTTTGCCCTCTTCCAAAGGCGCAGCCTCCAGCATCTTGGTTAACACAGGATCCGGCGTGGTCTCAGGGAGGGGGGCCGGACACCTTATTAATTTTGCTTCCGCTATCCACTCCTGTTCAAGGGACAGCTCTTTAAAGGGCAAGTCTATGATAAATGTACGGATAGCGTGTCCGGGCACAGGACTACTTACTTGAGTATCCGGGCGATTGCTGCTCAGACCTGCGTCCTCGGTCAAGTCTGGACACATCTCTTGTGATCCGAAGAACAATTTATACATCTCCACAGGCGTCGCGCCCATGAAGTGTTGGAGAGCTCATGGTCCCTCCGGATTAAATTCCCACAGGCGGAGGGGGCGACGTTTGCAGGGCAGAAGGCGTCGAATCAGCATGACCTGTGCCACTACGACCAGATTGATCTCTCTCTCTTGGAGGTCTCGAATACGGCCCTGCAGCAGAGGTACGTCCTTGGACGGCCCCCAGTCGAGCCCTTTGTTGACCCATGACGCCAGCCGCTGTGGAGGACCCGGGCGGAAGGCAGGTGGCGGCACCCATTTGGTGCCCCTGGGAGCGGTGATGTAAAACCACTCCTGTTGCCATAAATCCAGCACCTCTTGAAAAGAGCCCTCGGGCCATGGAGCGTCAGCATTTTTGCTTATAACAGCCCCTCCACACTCTGTCTGCTGCCCCTTGATCATCTTCAGCTCCACTTTGAAGGTCTTGAGCCACAATCCGAAGTGAGGGGTAATGCGGAGGAAGGCTTCGCATACGACAATGAACGATGATATGTGGATGATGGACTCCGGATCCAAGTCGTGGAATTCCAGCCCATAATAAAACATGAGCCCCCTCATGAAGGGGTCTGTCGGGAAGCCTAAACCCCGAAGGAAGTGAGACACGAACACCATGCTCTCACCAGGCTCGGGAGTAGGAATAACCTGCCCTTGGGCAGGCAGCCTATGTGAAATTTCGCCGGTTAGATACCTGGCGTCTCTCAGCTTTAGCACGTCTTCTTCCGTGACGGAAGAAGGCATCCACCAGCCTTGCAGGTCGGAGCCGGACATCATCGAAGGTCCGAAGCGCCTGAATCTGGAGCTTTGGGTGTTGGAACTCGAGGCGAGGGGCGGATTCGATTGAGATTGAAAGAAAGGAGCAAGCCTTGGTCTCGTTATAAAGAGGTTGAATACCAAGAGCCCTCCCCGTGGCCGTTTGGGACTCGCCTTCGACAGAGGGGGCGTGCCAACGGGCACGGTTTGGTTACCCACGCCCGTATTGATGAGGATCCTAGAATAAGGGGGCACGATCTCCGCTTTGTTAAGACGTGCCAAGGAAACCGCCTCGCTAAACACGCTGAGGTGGGACAGTAAAAAACGATTTGAATAAAGGCCTGGCCGTGGTGTGATGTCACGCCACGGAATACGTCAGCGGATCCATGTAAAGATTATTCTCTCTACGGTGGTATGTGGAACTTGTTTTGCAGAGCCGGACACTATCCTTGTGTTCAAAATCTTCTAGGAAGAATTCGGAGGAGGAACCCGCCTTGCAATGCCGAAGACAATATACGCGCCGGACTCGTCGTCATTGAATCCTGGTTCAGGGGCTACTGAGGGAGTCCTGGATTAGGGGGTGTCTGGATGGCCGGACTATCACCGTTGGCCGGACTCCTAGACTATGAACATACAAGATTGAAGACTCCGTCCCGTGTCCGGATGGGACTTTCCTTGGCATGGAAGGCAAGCTTGGCAATACGGATATGTAGATCTCCTACCATTGTAACCGACTCTGTGTAACCCTAGCCCTCTCCGGTGTCTATATAAACCGGAGGGTTTTAGTCTGTAGGACGGACAACAATCATAGCATAGGCTAGCTTCTAGGGTTTAGCCTCTTTGATCTCGTGGTAGATCTACTCTTGTACTACCCATATCATCAATATTAATCAAGGAGTAGGGTTTTACCTCCACCGAGAGGGCCCGAACCTGGGTAAAAACATCGTGTCCCTTGTCTCCTATTACCATTCGCCTAGACGCATAGTTCGGGACCCCCTACCCGAGATCCGCCGGTTTTGACACCAACGCCCCTCCTCCACTCCTTTATATACGGGGGAAGGGGGCACCCCATAGACACAACAATTGATCATTGATCTCTTAGCCATGTGCGGTGCCCCCTCCACCATAGTCCTCCTCGATAATATCGTAGCGGCGCTTAGGTGAAGCCCTGCGTCGGTAGAACATCATCATCATCACCACGCCGTCGTGCTGACGAAACTCTCCCTTGACACTCGGCTGGATCAAAGTTCGAGGGACGTCATCGAGCTGAACGTGTGCAAGAACTCAGAGGTGCCGTGCGTTCGGTGCTTGATTGGTCGGGCCGTGAAGACGTACGACTACATCAACCACGTTGTGCTAACGCTTCCGCTTTTGGTCTATGATGGTACATAGACACACTCTCCCCTCTCGTTGCTATGCATCACCATGATCTTGCGTGTGCAGAGGAATTTTTTTGAAATTACTATGTTCCTCAATAGTGGTATCAGAGCCTAGGTTTTATGCGTTGATGTTATATGCACAAGTAGAACACAATTGATTGCATGTGATGTTTATATTTTATGCATCTTATCTTGCTTTGATTAATGGTAGCATTATAAGATGATCTCTCTCTAAATTTCAAGATAAAAGTGTTCTCTCTGAGTATGCACCGTTGCCAAAGTTCGTCGTGCCCAGACACCACGTGATGATCGGGTGTGATAAGCTCTACGTCCATCTACAATGGGTCCAAGCCAGTTTTGCACACGCAGAGTACTCAGGTTAAACTTGATGAGCCTAGCATATGCAGATATGGCCTTGGAACACTGAGACCGAAAGGTCGAGCGTGAATCATATAGTAGATATGATCAACATAGTGATGTTCACCACTGAAAACTACTGCATTTCACGTGATGATCGGTTATGGTTTAGTTGATTTGGATCACGTGATCACTTACATGATTGGAGGGATGTCTATCTAAGTGGGAGTTCTTAAGTAATATGATTAATTGAACTTAAATTTATCATGAACTTAGTACCTAATAGTATTTTGCTTGTCTATGTTTGTTGTAGATAGATGGCTCGTCCTGTTGTTCCATTGAATTTTAATGCGTTCCTTGAGAAAGCAAAGTTGAAAGATGATGGTAGCAATTACACGGACTAGGTCCGTAACTTGAGGATTATCCTCATTGCTGCACAGAAGAATTACGTCCTGGAAGCACCGCTAGGTGCCAAACCTACTGTAGGAACAACACCAGATGTTATGAATGTTTGGCAGAGCAAAGCTGATGACTACTCGATAGTTCAGTGTGCCATGCTTTACGGCTTAGAACCGGGACTTCAACGGCGTTTTGAACGTCATGGAGCATATGAGATGTTCTAGGAGTTGAAGTTAATATTTCAAGCAAATGCCCGGATTGAGAGATATGAAGTCTCCATTAAGTTCTACAGCTGCAAGATGGAGGAGAATAGTTCTGTCAGTGAGCATATACTCAGAATGTCTGGGTATAACAATCACTTGATTCAACTGGGAGTTAATCTTCCAGATGATAGCGTCATTGACAGAATTCTTCAATCACTGCCACCAAGCTACAAGAGCTTCGTGATGAACTATAATATGCAAGGGATGGATAAGACAATTCCCGAGCTCTTCGCAATGCTAAAGGCTGCGGAGGTAGAAATCAAGAAGGAGCATCAAGTGTTGATGGTCAATAAGACCACCAGTTTCAAGAAAAAGGGCAAAGGGAAAAAGAAGGGGAACTTCAAAAAGAACAGCAAACAAGTTGCTGCTCAAGAGAAGAAACCCAAGTCTGGACCTAAGCCTGAGACTGAGTGCTTCTACTACAAGCAGACTGGTCACTGGAAGTGGAACTGCCCCAAGTATTTGGCGGATAAGAAGGATGGCAAGGTGAACAAAGGTATATGTGATATACATGTTATTGATATGTACCTTACCAGAGCTCGCAGTAGCACCTCGGTATTGGATACTGGTTCTGTTGCTAATATTTGCAACTCGAAACAGGGACTACATATTAAGCGGACACTAGCTAAGGACGAGGTGATGATGCGCGTGGGAAATGGTTCCAAAGTCGATGTGATCACCATCGGCACGCTACCTCTACATCTACCTTCGGGATTAGTTCTAGACCTAAATAATTGTTATTTGGTGCCAGCGTTGAGCATGAACATTATATCTGGATCTTCTTTGATGCGAGACGGTTATTCATTTAAATCTGAGAATAATGGTTGTTCTATTTATATGAGTAATATCTTTTATGGTCATGCACCCTTAAAGAGTGGTCTATTTTTGATGAATCTCGATAGTAGTGATACACATATTCATAATGTTGAAGCCAAAAGATGTAGAGTTGATAATGATAGTCCAACTTATTTGTGGCACTACCGTTTAGGTCATATTGGTGTAAAGTGCATGAAGAAACTCCATACTGATGGACTTTTGTAATCACTTGATTATGAATCACTTGGTACTTGCGAACCATGCCTCATGGGCAAGATGATTAAAATGCCGTTCTCCGGAACTATGGAGCGAGCAACTGATTTGTTGGAAATCATACATACTGATGTATGTGGTCCAATGAATATTGAGGCTCGCGGCGGGTATCATTATTTTCTCACCTTCATAGATGATTTGAGCAGATATGGGTATATCTACTTAATGAAACATAAGTTTGAAACATTTGAAAAGTTCAAAGAATTTCAGAGTGAAGTTGAAAATCATCGTAACAAGAAAATAAAGTTTCTACAATCTGATCGTGGAGGAGAATATTTGAGTCACGAGTTTGGTTTACATTTGAAGCAATGCGGAATAGTTTCGCAACTCACACCACACGGAACACCACAGCGTAATTGTGTGTCCGAACGTCATAATCGTACTTTACTAGATATGGTGCGATCTATGATGTCTCTTACTGATTTACCACTATCATTTTGGGGTTATGCATTAGAGACGGTCGCATTCACATTAAATAGGGCACCATCAAAATCCGTTGAGACGACGCCTTATGAACTGTGGTTTGGCAAGAAACCAAAGTTGTCGTTTCTTAAAGTTTGGGGCTGCGATGCTTATGTGAAAAAGCTTCAACCGATAAACTCGAACCCAAATCGGAGAAATGTGTCTTCATAGGATACCCAAAGGAAACTGTTGGGTACACCTTCTATCACAGATCCGAAGGCAAGACATTCATTGCCAAGAATGGATCCTTTCTAGAGAAGGAGTTTCTCTCGAAAGAAGTGAGTGGGAGGAAATTAAAACTTGATGAGGTAACTATACCTACTCCATTATTGGAAAATAGTTCATCACATAAACCGGTTCCTGTGACGACTACACCAATAAGTGTCGAAGCTAATGATGTTGATCATGAAACATCAGATCAAGTTACTACAGAACCTCGTAGGTCAACCAGAGTAAGATCCGCACCAGAGTAGTACGGTAATCCTATTCTGGAGGTCATGTTACTTGACCATGGCGAACCTACGAACTATGAGGAAGCGATGATGAGCCCAGATTCCGCAAAATGGCTTGAGGCCATGAAATCTGAGATGGGATCCATGTATGAAAACAAAGTGTGGACTTTGGTTGACTGGCCCGATGATCGACAAGCCATCGAGAATAAATGGATCTTCAAGAAGAAGACTGACACTGATGGTAATGTTACTATCTACAAAGCTCAACTTGTTGTGAAAGCTTTTCGACAAGTTCAAGGGGTTGACTACGATGAGACTTTCTCACCCGTAGCGATGCTTAAGTCTGTCCGAATCATGTTAGCAATTGCCGCATTTTATGATTATGAAATTTGGCAAATAGATGTCAAAACTGCATTCCTGAATGGATTTCTGGAAGAAGAGTTGTATAGGATGCAACCAGAAGGTTTTGTCGATCCAAAGGATGATAACAAAGTGTGAAAGCTCCAGCGATCCATTTATGGACTGGTGCAAGCCTCTCGGAGTTGGAATAAACGCTTTGATAGTGCGATCAAAGCATATGGTTTTATACAGACTTTTGGAGAAGCTTGTATTTACAAGAAAGTGAGTGGGAGCTCTGTAGAATTTCTAATATTATATGTGGACGACATATTATTGATCGGAAATGATATAGAATTTCTGGATAGCATAAAAGGATACTTGAAAAAAAGTTTTTCAATGAAAGACCTCGGTGAAGCTGCTTACATATTGGGAATCAAGATCTATAGAGATAGATCAAGACACTTAATTGGACTTTCACAAAGTACATAGCTTGATAAAGTTTTGAAAAAGTTCAAAATGGATCAAGCAAAGAAAGGGTTCTTGCCTGTAATACAAGGTGTGAAATTGAGTCAGACTCAATGCCCGACCACTGCAGAAGATAGAGAGAAAATGAAAGAAGTTCCCTATGCTCGAGCCATAGGATCTATCATGTATGCAATGTTGTGTACCAGACCTGATGTGTGCCTTGCTATTAGTTTAGCAGGGAGGTACCAAAGTAATCCAGGAGTGGATCACTGGACAGCGGTCGAGAACATCCTGAAATACCTGAAAAGGACTAAGGATATGTTTCTCGTTTATGGAGGTGACAAAGAGCTAGTTGTAAATGGTTACATCGATGCAAGCTTTGACACTGATCCGGACGATTCTAAATCGCAAACCGGATACGTGTTTATATTGAATGGTGGAGCTGTCACTTGGTGCAGTTCTAAACAAAGCGTCATGGCGGGATCTACATGTGAAGCGGAGTACATAGCTACTTCGGAAGGAGCAAAGGAAGGAGTCTGGATGAAGGAGTTCATATCCGATCTAGGAGTCATACCTAGTGCATTGGGTCCAATGAAAATCTTTTGTGACAATACTGGTGCAATTGCCTTGGCAAAGGAACCCAGATTTCACAAGAGAACCAAGCACATCAAGAGATGCTTCAATTCCATCCGGGACCAAGTCCAGGTGGGAGACATAGAGATTTGCAAGATACATACGGATCTGAATGTTGCGGACCCGTTGACTAAGCCTCTTCCACGAGCAAAACATGATCAACACCAAGGCTCCATGGGTGTTAGAATCATTACCGTGTAATCCAGATTATTCACTCTAGTGCAAGTGGGATACTGAAGGAAATATGCCCTAGAGACAATAATAAAGTTATTATTTATTTCCTCGTATCTTGATAAATGTTTATTATTCATGCTAGAATTGTATTACTCGGAAACATAATACATGTGTGAATACATAGACAAACATAGTGTCACTAGTATGCCTCTACTTGACTATGTCAGATTTCGGGTTCCGGCAGACCCTTGAGGTTCGACCACTGGGGTGTGCACGGAGATCTCACCCCTACTAGCTCACGTCTCGAAGTCTCGCAAGGATCTAAGCAAGAAAGATCAACACACAAGGGACACGAGATTTATACTAGTTCAGGCCACCATTGTGGTGTAATACCCTACTCCAGTGTGTGGTGTGGTGGGTTGCCTCAGGGGTTGATGTTGAACAGTACAAAGGGAGAACAGCCTCGCGAGGGACTGTTCCTAAGCTGGTGCGATGAACTGCTTGGGTGAGTTCAGTCGCTTCTCTCTCTCTCTCTCTCTCTCTCTGATCGATCTGTTTCTAGATGCCTCTACTCTGTGGTGGCTAGTCCTATTTATAGAGCGAGGCCCTGGGCCTCTTCCCCAAATAATGAGCGGGAAGGGCGCCAACAATTGGCCATTTTGAAGGGGAACATCTGGTACACTTATCCTGACTAAAGTTGGTCTTCGGCTACCAAAGGCCCTGACGATGACGCCGCCCTAGGCTCCACGATGACCTCCATCCTACTTTTCTGCTGGTCTTGGTCTTGTTGCACCGAAACGGTAACCTTTGCCTGGTGCCTTGGTCTATGCTTGCCCCCTTTGCACCGAGAGGGAAACAAGGACACTGCGCAGGCTGGCGCCCGCCTGGCCTCGATCGTCATGGCTTGCATCACAGGCTCCTCGGGAGGTGCCCTGCCTTGATCTCTCCGCCTCCTCGCGAGCCTGCCTGAGGAGGCTGCTCCTGAGGAAGTTTCCTGTCGTCTGCCCCGCGAGGCTTGGCCCCTCGCGCGGGTCTTGAGCTTGAGTTGATAAAGTTGGGCTGCATTGGGCCCTCACTTGAGCCACGCCACAGGCCGCAGGCAGGCAAGTCTGGGGACCCCCATTCCCAGAACGCCGACAGTAGCCCCCGGGCCCAGGGCGCACCCGGACTTGGCTTAGTAGAGAAGCGAAGGGGCAAGTGCGAAGCGCTGTAGGCCCCAACAGCCTGTGGCCTTGGGCCCCGCATGGCGATTGATTGGGCATGGGCGTCTCCGCTTCCCCACAACGCCTTGGCAACCGCCCATCTGACAAAAAGAAGTGCCCGGGCCAGACTGACCTGCTTTGTCCTCGCTTGCCTTGCTCCAGATCCCCTTTCTCGCCCTTCTCCTTCCTGCTTCCGAAATCCTCCAGATCCGCCTCAATCCTTCCCATCTGACGAGCCATGGCGCCCCGCAAGACTCCGACAGAGGCCTGGTACTCGTCGGCTCTGGATCCCCCGAATGTGTCAGAGAGGAATCTCGCCCTTATGCGCCTGAGGATGGTGGCGCAGGGCAACGCGGGAGCGACTATGTTCAAAGCCGGCCCCGACCAGCCTGAAGGCAAGGGGAGCACCTTCTACCCACTCTTTGTGAGCGCCATCGTCGCCGGTCTGGTGCCTCCTTTTTCCGAGTTCTTCCCTGCTGTTCTTCGCCTGTACAACTTGCAAGCTCTGCACCTCCACCCCAACTCTGTTCTTCTCCTGGCGATTTTTGCCTACTATTGTGAGGCTCACGTTGGGGTAAAGCCCTCGGTGGCCTTGTTGCGCCATTACTTTTATCTCCAGGTTTCTTGTGGCCCCATCTCCGCATGCACGAGTTTTATCGCATACTCCAGCTCCAATGCCATCTCGAAGCCCGGGAAGAGGATCGAAGGCTTCCAGAGCAAGTGGGTCATGGTGGACGTCGGGCGCATCCACCGCCGACTTGTGCTGCCTACGGGGCAGCCCAAGGCCGTTGATGCATTGTCCCGCGCGGAGCTTGTCGACCCCCGCGCGAGGGCGGTGCTGGAGAGGATGGACGCGGACCTAAGGCCAGGCAACCTGGGGGCAGCGAAGCTGACCGGGGCCACGCTCCTAAGGTAGTTTCTGGAGCACCAGGTGGCTCCACTCCGGGAGCACTCGCTCTCGTTGTGGAGGCTTGGGGAAGCGGACGTTGCTCTTCGCTAGAGCTCTGCAGCCCTGGCCGATGAAGATCTGGTCGCGGCCCTCCACTCCTTGGTCGGGGGAGACGTGACGAGGCCGGATGGTGCTCCTGTCCCCCTGTTTCTTCGTGGCGACTGGGAGCAGGTGGTGAACGCCATGCCCACCTTCAATGGTGAGGGGCTGGTCCCCGCAGTGTCTCCCGGGGATCTGACGGTGTTGCCGACAGTGAATGTGTCCTCCAGCGACTCTAGCGGGAGCAAGGAGGAAGAAGAGGAGGAGGAGGGGGAAGAGTTTGACTCCGAGGCGACTGGCGGGGAGTCGGAGGAGTACTTTCCCCGGTGCAGGTCTCGCGCCCTCTGCTCCATACCGGATGACGACGAGGCCCGCACCAGTTGAGGAGTGGATTCTCCCCTGGTCCCGAGGAAGGACAGGTCGGGGTTGGTGCCCCCAGGATCCGCTCTGGTTCCGGGGCGGTCTGAGGCCAGTTCCGGCCTTCCAGACGCGTCCTCTGCTTCCGTGCCTCCCAAGGCTGACCCCAGCTGCAGGCTCTCAGGCTTGAAGTTTGGCCGGAGGCTGCTTGAGCCCGCGAGCGATGACCAATAAGTACTCGATCCGCGCTCTGCTTTGTTTCTGCCGCCGAGACTTGACGTCTACACTCTTTTGACCAGGCCGGCACCTGAGGCGAAGAGGTTGAAGGGGGCTTCTGCGGCCCTGCTTGAGGCGAGATCGTCTGCCGGGGCAGCGCATTCGTCTGCGGGGAAAGGAGGCATCAAGGCTCCTGCCTCCCCTGCCCGGTCGTCCTCGCGAGCCCAGCAGGGACACTCTGGCGAGGAGTCAGCCCCCGTGGCCCCGCTGACCTGGAGGTGCCTGGGCTTGATGCTGCCGCTGAGATGCCCAAGGCCCGAGAGGCTCCTTCCTCCCAAGCCATGATCACACTGTCGTCCTCTCTGCCTGTTCCACTGGCTCCCATCTCTTCTGATCCCTCCGCCATCTTGGACCAGGCCGCTAATGAACTAAGCCGGCTGCGGGAGGATCTCCAGAGCGCGGACCCCCGCCTGGTGGTCGGGCGCCTGGAGTTAGCTTCTGGCTGGGCCTGCTGTGCCGCCTCTGTCCGAGCGGCGCTGAGGTAGGCTGCGTCTGCCTCCAACGAGGAGAAGCAAGCCGCCCGCCAGGCCAAGGCCGCTCGTGATGCTGCCCAGGGTGACGCTGCGGATGCCCGGGGCCGCTGCAAGGTGCTGGAGGTCGAGCTGCAAGACCTGCGCGAGGAGCTCGCGAAGGAGGTCCGCATCCGCCAGGAGAAGGAGGAGATGAAGGCTCGGGAGGCTGCCATCAAAGACCGGGACGCCGAGCTTGTTGACCGCCATGGCCGGTTGGAGACGCTAGAGCAGGTGCTGAAGGTGGAGAGGACCGAGCTAGACCGCAAGGCGAAGGTCCTGGCCGAGGATCGAGTGGACTTTGCCAAGCTGGAGGAGAAGGCTCGCGCCACGTTGAAGACGCTCTATGAGGGCGGCTTAGAGGGCCCGTTGGCTGGCGAAGAGGACGACCCTGCCGAGCTGCTTCCCTTCCTAGTCCTTGCGATTGAAGATGCCGCGGACGGCCTTGGCCCTACGGCCGAGGCCAAGGTGCGGGCCTTGTCGTCTGCAGCGCTGACGCACGTCCTCAGCAACGTCTACTTCATGACCCCAATGTCAACCTCGACAGCCTGCTGGACCCTGTGAGCGGTGACCTTGCCGATGCTGCTACTGAGGCCGTGAAGGGCCGAGCCGAGGCTTTGCTGGGGATATTCCGTGCCTTCAGCATCTTGCCTAGACGCGACGCTGCCAGTTCCGCGGCTTCAGGAGGCGGAGCCCCCCAGCGTGACTCCACCACAGGCGGCGGCGCCACTGGAAAGTGATCCCTTTGCGGCTTCTGTCCTGTTTTAATTCCTGCAACATGCACCATGCCTCGTGGAGGCGTTTAAACTTGTATTTGGTGTTGTGACACACTCTATGGCTTGTAATATTTGCTTTTGAATTCCTTAGAATTTGCATTTTCCCTCCTATTTGCCCGTGTTCTACGTTGGCAGGGCCCGGCCCTGCGCATACCTCAGCCGTCGTTAGCCCCGACCGGAAACCAGGACGAGACTAAGGAGTGAGGGGCTACGTGGCAAGTTAGGCTCCTGAGTCGCGATGCTCAGGAGTCCCCCTTGACACGCGAACAGCTAGTAGGGAAGGGAGGCGTAGGAGTGGGTTTGTCGTTCTACGTCGGCAGGGCCCAACCCCGTGCATACCTCAGCCGCCGTTAGCCCCGACCGGAAACCAGGACAGGCCTAAGGAGTGAGGGGCTACGTGACCAGTTAGGCTCCTGAGTCACGATGCTCAGGAGTCCCCCTTGACATGCAAACAAGCTTTCGTACCTTGGCTCCGCTCGGGGAGGGGAGCGCGACGACCAGGTCCGAGGGACCTGGCTGGGTGGCGTGCGTTCGGGCGTGGCCCAGGCGTAGCCCCCGTGTCCAGCCCCCTCGCGCGGCACTCCTGAGGGGAGGCGTTGTGATGGCGTTAGACACCGAGCTCTGGGCTCCCTGAGGTTGGTACGGCCGTGCGCCGCCCTTAGTTGTTTATCACCAGCGCGGAGCATAGCGCTTCCGTATGTGTACGGGCATAGCCGCTCCTCGGCAGTGTCGTCAGCCAGCGCGGAGCATGGTGCTTCCACTGGTACGTGGGAGGGGGCTCCCCTCCGGGAGGAGCCCCCGGGGCGTGTACAGCCCCGCCCTGACACGTGGCTAGCACGGTAGAGCTAGGATAGGTGTATCTGGGCACCTGTGAGCCAGCACGGGACTCATGAGGCCCTACCTCGAGGCGGGTTGCGCCTAGTTCTGGGCCTTTATCAATGGTGTGTTCCTGGAGGGTGGTTAGAATGCAAATGCTCTACGTCCTCAGGTCCCGGCCCTCGAGCGAGCTCAGCCGCCACTGGTATGAAAGGTCACGATGCCGTGGGACAAGGCCAGGGGGTGAGGGCTGGAGAGCCAGTAAGAGCCCATGAGTCACAATGCTCAGGTGCCCCCCTTTTAACGTGCAAGCGCTTTGCATGCGCACAGAGAGGTCCGCAATAAGAAACAGATGATAACCATGGGGACCAGGTTAAGCTCGGAGGAGCAAATCCATTTAGATAGATGCATAGAAAGCAAATGCCACTGGGTCAGGCCCGAGCAGCTTGGGGATAATGCAGCCCGAGGGGCGCCCCAACAAGGTAGATAAAGAGCATAAGCAACGGATACATGCCGCAGGGATGGACCCACGCGACCTGGGAATGATGCGGCCCTGCGGGCGCTCCCAGCTGAAGATAGAACTTCGAAAGATGTCACCTAATACCATCGCTGAGCGAGTGTCAGAGTAGCTGTCGACGCGTGGTGAAGAAGCCATCCCTCACGAGCCTTTGGAGCCCTGAGCCTCGGGAGGCTCTCGGGGTTCGGGGGGCTCCCCAAGGTCCATCTCCATCTCATCCAGGAACGCGCGGTGCCTGGCCTCCTAAGCTTCCAGGATGCTCCTCATCAGGGGCTGGTGGGCAGCAGCCGCGTTCGGCAGGCCGAAGGGCATGCGAAGGTAGCTGTGAGGTGGACCCTCACAATGCCCCACGTGTGAAGGCCAGAGGCGCTCCTGAGATGCGGCTCGGTTGAGCCCTGGTACGTCGATGCAGACACGCAGCCCACCATCCTCGCCGGGATGTGGGGCTACGGCGGGTAGGCGGGGACTGCCGCGCATGACTCTTCACTCCTGTAGCTCCTGAATGTTTCTCGCGATGAACTCCTGAGGGTTTGGCCCTCCTTGCCTCATGCCTTCCTGAGGGAAACGTGCCTTGAAGCACGCCTCCAAGTGGTGCCCGAGAGCCTCCCTCGTGGCCTTGGCAAGGTCGGTGGCCCTCCAGGAGAGAGCCCCCGAGCCCTGCCCGAGGAGGGCGCCGGGCGCGCCTTCCTATGCGACAGAGGGTGGCGCCCCTTGAACGGGCGCGGGTCCTGACGCAACGCCTCTAGAGGCGCCTGCCTCACGAGTGTTTGGGCCTGGTGAAGCCTTCTTCTTCTTAGGGACCGCCTCGGGGAGCCTCCCGCTCCTGTGATCTGGGTCTTCGATTGTCGCGGCCTGGAAGGCACGCTCAAGAGAACACACTACATCCCTCTCCTCGCAAGGCACTGTGACGATTCCACCACTTCCTGGCATCTTGAGGACATTGTAGCCATGGTGAGTCACTGCCATGAACTTGGCCAGAGCTGGGTACCCGAGGATGGCATTGTATGGCAGACGAATGTGGGCGATGTCGAAGTCAATGAGCTCGGTGCGGTAATTGTTGCGCTGCCCAAAGGTGACAAGAAGGCGAACTTGCCCTATTGGAACAGTGGAACCATCAGTGACTCCTGAGAAAGGCTTGGGTGGCTGAAGCTGATTGTATGGCACTTGGAGATTGTTGAACATCTCGACGGACAGGATGTTGAGTCTAGCTCCACCGTCGATAAGGGTCCTGGTGACTTGCACATTGCTGAGGACTAGGGAACAAAGCATCGGGAGGACTCCGGCCGCTGCTGCGCACTTGAGCTGATCCACTGAGCTGAATGTGATAGCGCATGCAGACCACCTGAGAGGGCGCATGGCCCCAAGCTTGGGGAGGACTGCATTCACCTCGTGAGCAAACTGCTTGAACATGCGCTGAGAGGCTGGGGCTTGAGCGCCGCCCAGGATGCAAGCGATTGCGCGCGGCTCCTAGAAGCCCCCAACCCCCTCGTCCTAGTGATGGTCTTCATTCGTCCTTGGTGGTGGTGGCAGAGGAGGGAGGCCTGCGTTGCCTTGAGGGCGGTCCTCACGAGGCTGATCCCTCCAACCTCCCTCACGAGGTTGGTCCTGCCAGCGGTCCTCGCGAGGTCGGTCACGCCACCCTTGGCGAGTACCACAGTCTTCCCATCGTCCTCCACCTCTTCCTCCTCCTCGGCCATAGCCCCGGTTGTTGTGGTCGGGGCGTCAGCCGATACGCCCATCTCGCACGGCCCTGAGCTCTTGACATTCATTGGTGTTGTGTGTGTGGAGGTCGTGGTACACGCAGTATCGTCTGCCCTTGGATGACTCAGGCTGATCCATGCCTCGCTTGGTGTCTGGCTCTGCTGCGAGCACAGCGGCCCCCTTCGGTTCATGTCCTTGACCTTGGGGTTCTTTTCTTCTGGGTCGGCAGCCGGGAGCTCGAGGAGGGAGAGGCGCCCTTCCTGAACCCTGGCACACTTGGTTGCCAAGTTGAACAGCTCCAGTGATGTGCACAGGTCTTCATGGATTGCTAGCTCCTCTTTCATCTTGATGTCACGCACGCCATCGGAGAAGGCTGAGATGATGGCCTCCTTAGTCACCCTCGGGATCTTGAGGCGGGCGTTGTTGAAGTGCTGGATGTACTTCTACAGGGTCTCTCCTGGCTGTTGCTTGATGCGGCGCAGGTCACTCATGGCCGGGGGCCGGTCGCGAGTACCTTGGAAGTTGGCGATGAAGCGAGTGTGCATCTCGTCCCAGGAGGAGATCGTGCCAGGAGCCAGGTTCAGGAGCCAGGTGCGGGCACCGTCCTTGGGCGCCATGGGAAAGCAATTCTCCATGACCTTCTCGTCCTCGTTGGCGGCTTCGATGCCCAGCTCCTAGAGCTGGAGGAACTCCGCGGGGTCTACAGTGCCGTTGTAGCGAGGAGGCAGGTCCGGATTGAACTTGCCGGGACACGTGACACTACGCAGCTCGGAGGTGAAAGCGCGACAGCCTGCAGTGGCCATCGAAGCCCTCTGCTGATGTGGGGCTTGCTCCTGGAGATTCCTGCGCACCGCTGCCTGGAGTAGCGCGGGGTCTTGACGTGGCGGTGCAGGGATGCGGTCATGGCGCACCGGTGCTGGGAGCACGCGAGCACCTTCTTGGGGGCAAGGGATCTCTTGGCAGCTCCTTTCTTGCCGCGCAGGCGCCAGACGTGGTGGGTCTCGCCCTGGGGCCGCGCGCCTTGGAGCCAGGGCGCCTTCTTGGGGAGGAGGTGGTGGAGGCACCTCCTGCTCCTCGCCTCCTGTGCAGGATGGAGGGCGAGGCAGCAAGAGGAACGGCATGGGTCAGCCCCTGCGGCGCTGACGAGCTCAGTGATGCGGGCGAGCCAGTCCTCGTAGAGGTCGTCGACGGGATGGTAGTGCAGGAGCTCGAGTACCAGGAGCAGCGCGGCGTGAGCGTCCGTGGGGGCGCGTGGGGCGTGGGACGACGAACCGGCTGGAGTCAGCGACGGGGTGGTGGTGCGGCCATCGCGCCACACCGAAGGATGCAGGGACGAGGCCTGCTGCTCGTTCCCCACCGGGCCGGTGGCGGCGTTGGTAGCAGGCGACGGGGAGCGATGAGGGCGACCGCCGACGGGCGCCGTCTGGGCGACGCGGGCGGCGAGAGCAGCCCGACGCTCGGCGCGAGCTCGGCGAGCGTAAGCCATGGACACGGCGGAAGATGAGACGCGACTAGCGGAAGAAAGATTCAGGCGCACCCCTACCTGGCGCGCCAAATGTCGGATTTCGGGTTCCGGCAGACCGTTGAGGTTCAAACACCGGGGTGCGCACGGAGATCTCTCCCCTACCAGCTCACGTCTCGAAGTCAAGAAAGATCAACACACAAGGGACACGAGATTTATACTGGTTTAGGCCACCATTGTGGTGTAATACCCTACTCCACTGTGTGGTGTGGTGGATTGCCTCAGGGGCTGATGGTGAACAGTACAAACAGAGAACAGCCTCGCGAGGGGTTGTTCCTAAGCTGGTGCGATGAACTGCTTGGGTGAGTTCAGTCGCTTCTCTCTCTCTCTCTCTCTCTCTCTCTCTGATCGATCTGTTTCTAGATGCCTCTACTCTATGGTGGCTAGTCCTATTTATAGAGCGAGGCCCTGGGCCTCTTCCCCAAATAATGAGCGGGAAGGGCGCCAACAATTGGCCATTTTGAAGTGGAACATCTGGTACACTTATCCTGACTAAAGTTGGTCTTCGGCTGCCAAAGGCCCTGACAATGACGCTGCCCTAGGCTCCACGATGACCTCCATCCTGCCGTTCTGCTGGTCTTGGTCTTGTTGCACCGAAACGGTAACCTTTGCCTGGTGCCTTGGCTTGTGCTTGCCCCCTTTGCACCGAAAGGGAAACAAGGACACTGCGCAGGCCGACGCCCGCCTGGCCTCGATCGTCATGGCTTGCGTCACAGGCTCCTCGGGAGTTGCCCTACCTTGATCTCCCCACCTCCTCGCGAGCCTCCCTGAGGAGGCTGCTCCCGAGGAAGCTTTCTATCGTCCGCCCTGCGAGGCTTGGCCCCTCGCGAGGGTCTTGAGCTTGAGTTTATGAAGCTTGGCTGCATTGGGCCCCCACTTGAGCCACGCCGCAGGCCGCAGGCAGGCAAGTCTGGGGACCCCCGTTCCCAGAGCACCGACAGACTAGCTCGTCAATCAAAGAAGGTTAAGTTTCCTAACCATAGACATGAGTTGTCATTCGATTAACGAGATCACATCATTAGGAGAATGATGTGATTGACTTGACCCATTCCGTTAGCTTAGCACTTGATCATTTAGTATGTTGCTATTGCTTTCTTCATGACTTATACATGTTCCTATGACTATGAGATTATGTAACTCCCACTTACCGGAGGAACACTTTGTGTGCTACCAAACGTCACAATGTAACTGGGTGATTATAAAGGTGCTCTACAGGTGTCTCCAAAGGTACTTAATGACTTAACGTATTTCGAGATTAGGATTTGTCACTCCGATTGTCGGAGAGGTATCTCTGGGCCCTCTCGGTAATGCACATCACTATAAGCCTTGCAAGCAATGTAGCTAATGAGTTAGTTACGGGATGATGCATTACGTAACGAGTAAAGAGACTTGCCGGTAACGAGATTGAACTAGGTATTGAGATACCGACGATCGAATCTCGGGCAAGTAACATACCGATGACAAAGGGAACAACGTATGTTATTATGCGGTTTGACCGATAAAGATCTTCGTCGAATATGTAGGAGCCAATATGAGCATCCAGGTTCCGCTATTGGTTATTGACCGGTGATGTGTCTCGGTCATGTCTACATAGTTCTCGAACCCGTAGGGTCCGCACGCTTAAAGTTAGATGACAGTTATATTATGAGTTTATGTGTTTGGATGTACCGAAGGTTGTTTGGAGTCCCAGATGTGATCACAGACTTGATGAGGAGTCTTGAAATGGTCGAGACATGAAGATCGATATATTGGACGACTATATTTGGACACCGGAAAGGTTCGAGGTGAGATTGGGACAATACCGGAGCTCGGGAGGTTATTGGAACCCCCCGGGAAGTATATGGGCCTTAATGGGCTTTAGTGGAAAGGAGGGGAAAGGAGCAACGGAGGGGGCGCCCCCCAAGCCCAATCCGAATTGGGAGGGGGGCCGGCCCCCCCTTTCCTTCCTCCCTCCTTCCACTTCCTTCCATCTCCCTCTCCAAATAGGAAAGGGAGGAGTCCTACTCCCGGTGGGAGTCGGACTCCCCACCTTGGGCTCGCTTCCTCCCCTTGGCCGGCCCCCTCCTCCACTCCTTTATATACGGGGGAGGGGGCACCCCATAGACACAACAATTGATCATTGATCTCTTAGCCGTGTGCGGTGCCCCCCTCCACCATAGTCCTCCTCGATAATATCGTAGCGGTGCTTCGGCGAAGCCCTGCATCGGTAGAACATCATCATCGTCACCATGCCGTCGTGCTGACGGAACTCTCCCTCGACACTCGGCTGGATCGGAGTTCAAGTGACGTCATCAAGCTGAACGTGTGCAAGAACTCGAAGGTGCCGTGCGTTCGGTGCTTGATCGGTCGGGCCGTGAAGACGTACGACTACATCAACCGCGTTGTGCTAACGCTTCCGCCTTCGGTCTATGAGGGTACGTAGACACACTCTCCCCTCTCGTTGCTATGCATCAGCATGCTCTTGCGTGTGCGTAGGATTTTTTTTTGAAATTACTACGTTCCTCAACAAGCAGCACCCCTCGAGGAGGTGGAGTTCCTAGGCTGCCGGTTGGTTGGTGTCTAACATAAGGGTGCGGGGCCGCAAGTTCGCCGTGGAAGCAGCGCTTAGATGGCTATCTTAGAGTTGTCTGGATTGAAGGTACTGCTGCCGCCGGATCTGGATGACGGGGAGTCTTTTTGGATTGGCCCGAGGGCGGTGCAACCACGGCAGTGCGGTGGGGCGGGGAGCGGGGTTTTGGCCGGGGCCACGGACGGCGGAGGCAGGCTTCTCTGTCGTTGGTCACTGGCTCTTCGGGGAAGATTCCGAATAGTGTCAGCCGGGAGGCAAAAGACGGCCATCAAGCCATCCAGCGTAGATCGGACAGTACCAAAATAAAATAAAATCGTGTGACCCCAATTTAGTCTTCAGTCAAGAGACGTGTGACCACTCTCATACCTTGCTATTGATCTCTTAGTGTATTTCTTCTGATCAAAGAGATGTGTCGTTCTTAACATTATGCATTATCTGCATCTTCAGCCACACCGTCTTCCGACTCACTGCAGCTGCTCCAACAAGGGAAGCATACACCAGAAGGGAGCTATAGTCCCCACTCAACAGTTCCCTGCATCGAATCGCGTCCCCGACATGGACAGCCACAACAACTGCAGGTCCATCGACAAGTTAGCACATGATGCTCACTCCTATGGATGGCGACCAGATAGGTTGTACCCTCATCTTACTTGTGTGCAACATTTATGGCTTTGTTATTCATCTAAGCATGGAAAATAGATTATCACATTTCACTGTATATAGATGCTGATCTCTTACGGGTCTTGTTCAGGAGTTAACGATGTTCCATAGTTCAGCTAAGATACTTGTTCTTTAGGTAACATTGTTCCATAGTTATCATCCATCAGCCAATGCTATCCCACAGGCTGGTGATTATAGTATTATACCACTTCTAGTATTACCTATGTTGTTCTTTAATACTTTTGTGTGCCATATAGTTAATCTCCAGTACAAACGATACATATTCTATAGCTTTCATCTGTGTTCTCCCTTTAGTTTTAGAGACCTGTTGCTGCTAGTTAACCCCAGTCCTACTATTTATGTCGTCTCCTACAGGCACTCATTACATAAATCTAACTACTAATTGTCTTCCATGCATGTCAGATATAATTGCACACACTGATATATCCACAAGAACCTCACGGAGCAATGTAAAGGCCAATAAACTTGATGTCAACGATATCCAATATGATGGAACATGTAAAGGCATTTCTTCAGAAGACTTGCAGAAAGATGATGAATCCTCTTCACCCCATAAGGTCCTTGCTATAACTTGGACCGTGATATGGGTACAACATGCATATAATGTCCTGGAGTGTATCTACTCTGTTGCAACACCATGTGCTTAGCATGCCGATCATGCATGTAAATATGTCATGCCTTCCTGTTTTTCAGTACCTATTCCATTCATGATAACATGTTTTCAAATCCAAGTACTATCATTCTACTCTATCGCAATGCCATCTACTTAATTTGGACATCATGCTTCTGAATATCTTATGCATTGTTATTCATTAGTATGTACTTCATCTGTCTACCATACCATGTTTTTTTACATTGAAGTGTTGCTCTAGTGCTCTGTTGCAATACCATCTTAGTTTCCCAATCATACACTTGTATGTTGCCTTAGTTTTATCTGTACGTATTCCGCTAGCATACAATTTTACATTCAACCAATATTTTTTTACTGTGTTGTCCTGTCATATCCCTAGCTATTACACCATACTCCCTCCGTCTGGATTACATGTTGCCGAAATGGATAAAAAGGATGTATCTAGAACTGAAATACGCCTAGACCCATCCAGTTTTTCTGGATGGAGGGAATACATGTCAATATGTCATGCCTTTCTATTCTTCAGTACCTATTCCATCTCCCTGCTGTAGCATGTTTTATAATTGAAGCAACATTCTTCTATACAAGGCATGCAAGGGCAAGACGACTATGTTAGAATATGAAGGGTTACAAACAAGGTCTTCTGCAAAAGATCCAAACGCCAGGAGATAATAAACCAACTCCAGTTTTTATAGATACTGCTCCAGCATAGAGAAACCCAACTCCTACTGATAATAAGTAGATTCTAGTGGCCAAAAAACTAGTCCACTCCAGTCTAGCAAAAATATGTTAACTCCATTCTAAGAAGCGTGTGCGTATCCTTGCATCATGAAATTTTATAGCATGTTGATCATATTTTCTACATGTTTATTACCCATCTCTCTTTTAGAAAATAAGCTTAACAGATAGAAGAATTTATGCACTGGTATCGTCTGTGAGGAAAGATTCTTGCAGGAATTCTCTGTGCTCCCATGCAGATGTAAGTACCTATTGTATATCACATTATTTTTACATCAGCATGTATTTTGTTAATCGGCGTGAATCCAACCTTTATCTGATCTAAATTTAGTTGTAGCAAAATGTATGATTAAAGGCCACAATGTTGATTTTTGTAAGGAAAACTGCCTGATAGTTTTGCATCCTGAGCTGCATGAGTGTATTATCTCATATCAGTGGGTTTGAATACTTTGGTTCTGCAGTGGGTTTTCAGTGTTTTTTTATTGTGTTGTCCTGTCGTATCCCTAGCTCTTACATCATACTCCCTCCATCCAGATTACATGTCGCAGAAAGGGATAAAACTGGATGTATCTAGAACTGAAATACGCCTAGACCCATCCATTTATTTCCGGATGGAGGGAATACATGTCAATATGTCATGCCTTTCTATTCTTCAGTACCCATTCTGATGCGGAGCATCCCACGTTCATCCCCATGTACACTCTGACTACTCTCCAAGCCCCAAGAGGACATATGACGAGACCTCGAACATACGCCATTGGACACAAGGTGAATTCACTCCTCTTCGAACCGTCACTTTCCGCATATGAGACATGGCTACTACCTCATGCATGGACCTTGCGTACACTCAGGTACAACCAAGATGATCATGGAGAATCCAAGGACCAAGGCCAAGCATGGAAGAGAAGACGGAAGAAAGGAGAAGAAGAAGACGGAGCGGCTGTTGGAGCCAGGCCGGACATCCGGACCGTCGTCCGGATCATCCGGGCTCAGCCGGATCATTCGGACCCTCCTCCGGATCATCCGGGTAAATCACACTGAAGACTACAGAAGCCTCCCCCCTGAAGCCGGATCATCCGGATCCCGTCCCGGATCATCCGGAGCCTGCCCAGACGTCCGGACCACCAGCCGGACATCCGGCCCTGCGCCTCCACCAGCCGAGTCTCCAGATCATCCGGGCCTCCACCCGGACCATCCGGACCAGCCCGGATCATCCGGCTTCGGACCTGGATCATCCGGCCAGCGCCTGTGTGCGCGTGTTGGGCTGAGCCCGTGTACCCCTTCCACCCCCTAGCCTATAAATAGGACTCCTCCTCCTCCTTTGGAGACTTAGCGTTGATTTAGCTCAAGTTAGAGATAGAGCCTCGCTCATCCATCGGATCTCCTCCTCGTGAGAGACCACGGCCTCTTCGGAGTAGATCCTATCGGATTCAAGACCCCCTCGTGGGAAGATCCCTTTGTGGATTCAAGGCCTCCTCACGGAGAAGATCGGTTACCTTTGTATCCTTACCTTTGTTGACTTTGGATCTCGTGTATATCTTTGTGTTCTTCAATCTAGCACTTGTGTGACCGATTTCTTGTTGGTTGAGTGTTTTCCCTCGTTCCTCCCCGTGATTTCCTCGTGTTCTTCCGCTCGTTCTTTGTGTCTCCCCGTAGGATCCACTCCAAACGTGAAAGATCGACGCTATAGGGTTCCACCCTACATCATCATGGTATCATGAGCCACGTTGATCACGTTTTTGGAGCCCCTACCCCTCTTTTTCTAGCTTGATTTTGTTGTTTTCGTCCTAAATCCGAAAATCCCCACCAAAAAATAGCCCCAAATTTTTTTGTGATTTGTTGGTTTGATGATGTTTTGTTGATTTTGATCCGTGGATTTGCTTGGTTTCAAGTGGATCTAGCATTTCCCCAAGTTTCCCCACCTTCCATCCACGAAATCCCTCAAATTTTGCCCCGAAAATCATCCAATTCCACCCAAAAATTCGTCCCCGAGAGCA
>NC_057795.1:188225093-188237109 GCF_018294505.1 Triticum aestivum | reverse complement strand
CGCACCCAGAAAACAGAACCGGAGCTGACGAACCCGGATCATCCGGATGTACACCCGGATCATCCGGACCTAGCCCGGATCATCCGGACCTCCTCCCGGATGTCCGGTTAACCCTGAAACTGACATGGCTGAAATTTTGTTTTGGTCATAAGTAATTCATCCGGAGTCCGTTTTTGACGTTCTTTAGCTCGTTTTGAAGCTATTGACATCCCCCATCTCACAAAAATACCACCAACACCATTTGACACCATCAAATTTTCGGGATTTTGGCATCTTTGCCTAGGGCTTCCACCATATCATCCGCATTACCACCACCGACTTCCGCAACCTAACCCATTTTGTTCCCCATAGCATATGTGGTTGTTTGAGTTGTGACTAGAGTCTCCTAAGGTGTTTCGGCTACTTAGGGACAATTGCTTCTTCATCAACCACCACCACCACTTCCGCATAGACGTGCCCACCATACATTTCAACCCCAACTTAACCCAATTTTGTTTGAGTTGTGGCTTGTGTCTCCTAAGGTGTTTCGGCTACTTAGGGACGGCAAATTCAACTCCGACTCGTGTATAGCCCATCATTTCACTTCCACATTGCCAAGTGCAAACCACCACCGCATTTCCGCTACCACCATTTTGACATTTGACGTGTGAGATTTTGAGTTCGCGGTTTTTCCGTTTCCTAAGGTGTTTCGGCTACTTAGGGACGAGTCTCCATCATCTTGGTATCTACATCAAGAACACCGCTACTCATCATCGTCAGACGATAACCTCCATATCATCTTGGTATCATGGTATCCCTCCATTGTATATTCCCTTCCTATTGCATTGTTAACCCCTAGCCTTACTTTTGCGTCACTTGCCTATCGAGACTAGCCATTTGAGTATTGCCGGCAACGTTACTTGTGCACATTAGTGATCATACTTCCCATAGCATACATACCATATCATCGTGGTGCATATATTGCTATCATATCTTGTGTCACAAGTTTGTTCCCGCATATACACAATTGCTATCTTGGTTTGTGCATTGTGCAAAGTGGCCATAGAAAAAAAAAGAAATAAAGCTTTTAAGCAAAAGAGAAAGAGAGCAAAGAAGCTTGTAAGCAAGTGCCATAGCATCATACCACATTGCATATAAGATTGTCATATCCGATCATCTTGGATCATCTTGAGAGAAACACCGGGAACCATACATATATAGCATACTTGGGATAGAAAGTTTATCCATTTTGCATCTTATAGGTTGTGCACAAGTGTCGTATCCGCCTATTGAGCAATCGTGCTAGCGTCTCTCTTGAGTTGTGCAACATGAGCGTTTTCCGTGGATTCCACATTTTGTGCTCATTCCTTGGTTGCACGGCCCCATTTATCTATCCGTGTGTGTGTTTCCGTGTGCCTTCCATATTGCTATTGGTCTACTTGTTTCACTTGCGAATTTGTGAATCTCTTTCAACATTATTGACTCTTGCTAACATTTTGCATTAAATTTTTGTTCCACTATCCTCACCGAGCTCCACTATAAGCTTTACTTGTGTAGGTGTGAGAACCGACAAGGATTGGTACCAATAGTGCTATTTCATTGTCCGCATTTGAGTGAAGTTGATTCATTGTCAACATCGGTCAAGGTACATTGGTATAAGTTCTTCTCTTTCTCCCACTCATATTTGCTCGAGTCTTGTGATGGATAGGCAAGGCATTTCCTCTCCGGTCCTCGACAACAACGATGGCGTGAACAACTACATAACCAAAGCGTCTATCTTCGATCTACAACAACAAGTGCAAGGCACAAAACCAAGATTGCGAGAGCGCATCGAGAACATCTCCATCGACATTCATCACTCCGAAGCAAGGAGAAGGGACTACTTTGACAAGAAGCTTGCCGCACACAAAGAGGAGCAAGATGCAAGGATGGAGGAGATTAGAGCCTTGATCAAGTCTACTTCCCCTTGGTCATCTTCAAGGCGGCGGTGACCAAGTCGATCATCTTCGGAGCACAAACAAGATGCAAGCGCAAGTCGTCCAAGTCAACATCTACATGGCGACCACCATCACATTCGTGATCAACATCGTCAAGAAGGGCAAGTCACCTCCAAGCATCATGTGCACGACGACGATGAACGCCAAGGAGTTCAAGCACGACTACGACACCATCATCATGAAGATGCTCCACAAGCGCAAATGCACAAGTCCCAACACGCCAAGTCGAAGCTTCATGAGCAAAAGAGAATACCGCGAGACGACCACCACCAAGACGGCGCTACGGCTACATCAACCATTTCGGCATCTTCGCCAAGTGTTCTCAAGGCATCTTCGCCTTTGGACGTACGACATCTTCGCCTACTTCCCACGAGTATGCCTACAATGACTTCATCAAGTCCAAGGCGACTACCTACGAGCGAGGGTGACACTTCCATCTTCGGAAGCCCCTCAAGGAAGATGGCCGAGCATGGGAAACTCCCTTCGGTCATGGAGACGAGCTATGAGGTGCCACATCATATGGACCTCCAACACCAAGACGGCGACAAGAAGGTCAAGCAAGGGCCATCCCCCTCGACCACGACTATGAGCGCGAACCTCTTCAACAACATGAAGACGGTGCCCACATTGGACTCCTCCTCCGAGTCAAGCTACGCGACCGCGCATGGAGATATTTGCACCAACATCTCTCCGACACCCACATATGAAGAAATGCCCCAAGTGCCATGTGAGGAGAGCCACCACCCCATGAGTGATTTGAGTGACTCCACCAACCATATGAGTGAGAGCATCCTTGAGGGAGTGAGTGCGCCACAACACGTAGTGAGTGAGGTAGTTGAGACGGCATGTGAGGCCACTATGATTCCAAACAACTTAACTTCTACTCCTAGTGTGTTTTCTTCTTTGGTGCTAGGTCTCCTACATGATGACATGCCTATCCTCGACGAGTCCATCCCTCCAATGGAAACACCGATGGCCATGGTGGATGATGATACACCCCCCACATGGTTCCATCAAGATGAAGATGACAACGAATGGATCTTCAACACCTCACCTACAACACATGAGCGACGCTCCAAAGGTAACATAGGTGATGGTGCTTCTCTTGTCCCACTAGTGGACGCTCTTGACAATGATTGCTCCCATGATGTTGACCCACCTATTACCATGCTTCATGCTAGTGAAACTTCTTCATGCCTTGACTTACCTATTTATGATGAATATGATGATGAGCATGTTGAGTTGCCTAGTTGTGATGCTATGCTCCATAGGATATCATGTGAAAATTCTTTTGGTCACATCATGTTTGACAACCCATTGAACTTGTCATATGCTATGAGTGAGATCTCCCATATTGCATTATTACAATCTCAACATAGTAACTATGCATGCCCCATTAAAATCAATCCCATTTGCACTTATGGCATAGATAACGAGATGATGGTCATTGGCTTTTGCTTTTCATGTGATGATATTGCCATGCTTCCTTTACATGATTTGTGCAATTCATCCACTATGCCATGCCATGATCACATTGTTCCAAATATGCATTGTTTTGGATGTTGTCAATATTCTCCATGTGATGTTGCTACTCATGCTCATGAGGAGACCCCATAGTTTCCACATACATATTAGGAGATATTGATGCATTTCATCCTTTGCATGATTTCCATGATTGCTTGCACCATATGCATTCCATGAATAACAATGCTCTAGATATTTCTCATGATGCATTACACAATTTGAGTCTCCATTATGCGATACATAACAACAAACCTCTCATGATGGATGACATGTTTCTATATCACGCATCTCATTTATTTGAGCATTGGCTATTTAGTACTAACCGACACATGCATGTGCGCATCATGATGGATGATGTGTACATATACCATGCACACACAATTTTCTCTTTGTCTTTGTTTTGTGTAGGTACTTATGAACACTCGTCAACCTCACAATCCCATGAGTTGACGAAACGAGCTCTAGAGAGCAACGATGACTTGGGATCCCGTGGACTATCCTTACCACCGTTCCTTTCGCGCAAGGACTATGCGCCCCTCTTCTACTTGGCTCTCACTCGGCTATGGGCTATATACCATTTGTCCCCTTATGCCCATACTATTGTGTTCCCCTTGCATGTTATTCTTGCTTCTATGCCTTTGCCATGCAATTGTGACCCTTGCTTGCATCTACCCATGATTCACCATTATGCTACTCCTATGTATATTTGCATGCTTGGTGGAGATCCTTGTTGCTATTGCCATGTTTATCATGTGCCCCATACTATTGATGCTTTTTGTGTTGGGAGAGTCATGATGACCCATTACTATTTACATATGGTCTCTCGCCAATACATTGATGATATTTTTCTCATATCTTGCTTTCATGCTTGTGATATGTCATGTCCATTATTCATGCCCACTATTTGCACACATGACATGCTTGCTATGATTCCCTCTAGTATGTTGCATCTTCGCACTACTAGCTTGCTTGACTTGATTGCTATGATTGCTTGCTATGTCGCATCACCCATGTTCCATTATTACTTGCTTTCTTGGGTTGATGACATATATGTTGATGCCTCTCACTTGATTTGTCATGATCATTGTCTCTTGTCTCCATTAGTTGCATCTCTCATATCACCTTGTATTGAGTGCCAACTAGCTATGCTTATTGATCTTGGAGACTTGGACACTATACTTGTGATGCATGCTTGTTTGATTGAGCCTATTGCATTTAGTTGTTCTCATATCATATGCCTCCATACTATGCAATACTCCCTTGTAATTTCTTATGATGAGCATGATACATACATTTGTTGGGTATCTTACCACACGAATGATTTGTTTCGCCATTTCGCTAACCTCATTCGTTTTTCCAAGTGTTTGTCATGTTCTTTCATTTTGAAGGATTTACAAGGCGGTACCACCACGAGACATATTTGTTATGTGAAGGCATACAAGATGCGCGACTCCATCATCCTTGAGAAACTACTAAAGGTGACCTCCTTCTCTTTGAGCCATCCTCAAATATGCATATTGGATGGGTCACTCTTTCATTGTTGTTTCCTTCTTGTTGTCTACATGATACATCTCGTGAACGGAGGAACGACATTGGAGATTGGCTACATGGACCTTCACATTGAGGAGCGCTCGCACTTATTGGATGCACCTTCGGTCTTCCACCCATGCCTCGACATCGAGCTTTGGTACATCAACACCTCCATATTTGTTGATTGTGCTCATACATGTCATGCTCGATGGACATATCATACTCACCACAAGTTTGCACACTATGCATGGATTGACTCACATTATGATTGCCTTGTTGCATCTTGTATTACCATGTCATCCATGATATATGAGCTTGTTCACTTCCTTAGAAAATTTGTTGTGATCTTCCTTGATGGCATATTCATACATCATGATCATATTGTCCACCATCAATTGCATGATAGCTTACACATATTGAGCATCCATTGCCATATTCATGCTATTGATGAACCGTCTCTCTATGACATCATTTTGTACAATGGTAGAATTTGTCGCTTTGTGCACCATGCTAATTATCCCATGAATGCTTTGCATATCATTCTATATCATCTTGATAAGCTTCATGCACTTTGTCATGCAATATCTTGCCGCACGGACTCATTCTTACATGATGGACATTTTGTGTGCGCTAACCATTGTATTTCCGAGTGTCGCTTGTGTTTGCTCATTTTGCATGTACCACATACCGGAGACACCTGGGAGTACTTGGATTCCGCCAGGCCTTCACCTACGTCCCACTACAAGTCCGTCCACGACAACCGTTTCCATGGTGATGAGGATCACGATCCGAGGTCGGATCTTTCACAAGGGGGGGAGATGATGCGGAGCATCCCACGTTCATCCCCATGTACACTCCGACTACTCTCCAAGCCCCAAGAGGACATATGACAAGACCTCGAACATACGCCATTGGACACAAGGTGAATTCACTCCTCTTCGAACCGTCACTTTCCCCATATGAGACATGGCTACTACCTCATGCATGGACCTTGCGCACACTCAGGTACAACCAAGATGACCATGGAGAATCCAAGGACCAAGGCCAAGCATGGAAGAGAAGACGGAAGAAAGGAGAAGAAGAAGACGGAGCGGCTGTTGGAGCCAGGCCGGACATCCGGACTGTCGTCTGGATCATCCGGGCTTAGCTGGATCATCCGGACCCTCCTTCGGATCATTCGGGTAAATCACACCGAAGACTACAGAAGCCTCCCCCCTGAAGCCGGATCATCCGGACCCCGTCCTGGATCATCTGGACCCTGCCCGGACGTCCGGACCGCCAGCCGGACATCCGGCCCTGCGCCTCCACCAGCCGAGTCTCCAGATCATCCGGGCCTCCACCCGGACCATCCGGACCAGCCCGGATCATCCGGCTTCGGACCCGGATCTTCCGGCCAGCGCCTGTGTGCGCGTGTTGGGCTGAGCCCGTGTACCCCTTCGACCCCCTAGCCTATAAATAGGACTCCTCCTCCTCCTTTTGAGACTTAGCGTTGATTTAGCTCAAGTTAGAGATAGAGCCTCGCTCATCCATCGGATCTCCTCCTCGTGAGAGACCGCGGCCTCTTCGGAGTAGATCCTATCGGATTCAAGACCCCCTCATGGGAAGATCCCTTTGTGGATTCAAGGCCTCCTCACGGAGAAGATCGGTTACCTTTGTATCCTTACCTTTGTTGACTTTGGATCTCGTGTATCTCTTTGTGTTCTTCGATCTAGCACTTGTGTGACCGATTCCTTGTTGGTTGAGTGTTTTCCCTCGTTCCTCCCCATGATTTCCTCGTGTTTTTCCGCTCGTTCTTCGTGTCTCCCCGTAGGATCCACTCCAAACGTGAAAGATCGACGCTATAGGGTTCCACCCTACATCACATTCCATCTCTACTCTAGCATGTTTTATAATTGAAGCACCATTCTTCTATATAAGGCATGCAAGGGGAAGACGACCATGTTAGAATCTGAAGGGTTACAAACCAGGTCTTTGCAGAAGATCCAAACGCCAGGAGATAATAAACCAACTCCATTTTTCATAGATACTGCTCCAGTATAGAGAAACCCAACTCCCACTGATAATAAGTAGATTCCAGTGGCCAAAGAACTAGTCTGCTCCAGTCCAGCAAAAGAATGTCAACTCCATTCTAAGAATCATGTGCGTCTGCTCGCATCATGAAATTTTATAGCATTCTGATCATATTTTCTACATGTTTCTTACCCATCTCTCTTTTAGAAAATAAGGTTAAATGATAGAAGACTTCCTTCATTGGGATTGTATTCGAGGAAAATATCTTGTGAATTCTCTGTGCTCCAATGCTGATGTAAGTACCTATTGTATATCACTATATTTTTACATCAGCATGTATTTTGTTAATCGGCGTGAATCCAACCTTTATCTGATCTAAAATTAGTTGTAGCAAAATGTGAAAGGCGCCAATGTTGATTTTTGTAAAGAAAACTGCCTGGTAGTTTTGCATACTAAGCTGCATGAGTGTACTATCTCATATCATGCACATTATTGAATTGTAGTGATGCTCTGGTTGTCCATTCATTCATTGTGTCAATGTTGCTTTCGTATTACCTTACCTGGCTGATGATCGGTATGCCATACTATGTTAATTTGGTGTAGGCTAGTTGCCCAAACGTTCGTTGTGTCAATGTAGCTTTCCTATTATCTGACTTGGCCAATGATAGCAATGCTAGTGTGTTAATTTGGTGCAGGCTGCTGAAGATAAGAAGACAAATTCTGAAAACAGCAAGGCAACCCCATTGTTTCTTTCCAATAAATCTAGGCCAGGTAATATGGCAATAACTCATGATTAATCTGTTTGGTTCCCCTCCTAATTTATGTTATGATGCAGTGGTCGAGACACTCTCCACTATCAATAATACAAGCCCGCCAAAATCGCCATCTGAATCTATTCAATATCCTCTGTCTTGAATGCAACGGAAAAATGTATGTTTGTGAACCAATCAATGGCTGAAGTAATGATGGAAATGGTGGAGGAATCATAGGTGCAGAGTCGTGCGACACAACAACTGATCAATGTTTTCAGAGACAGTGTAGCAAAGCAGCAAGAACTTGCCCACATGCTTATGGGCATCATCCATGCTGAGGTTGCAGATTGTGACGTTCTAGATCATTAGGTTCTGTTCATTTATTTGCACCGGCATCAATCTTTGATTGCCCAGTGGATGTAATTTCCTGTAATATACACTGGATGTGCAATGTTTTTCCCTGTATGTCGTACCTTTGCTTGATCGGTTTTGGTCCTGTGCATAATTGCTCATCGTAATGGGCTCAAAGTATCTAATTTGGCCTAAAGACATGTACGAACTTTAGTGGGCCCATTAAGATAATGGGCCGTTAACAGGACGAAAGTTAATGGGCGGTCCTCTTACCTCCCAGGTCGTTAACACGCCGACATCGAAGCGAGCAACAGGTGGGCCCAATTGATTTCACGGGCCGCTAACGGGCCGTTACTAAGTTCGGGCTACATATCGCCCAATGAAAGGATCGAGAAGAGGTGTCTAGAGGGGGGGGGTGAATAGACACTAAGTACCAAAAGTTACAATTTTTGACTTCTTTAAGTTCAAGTGGAATTTAGGCACAAGTTTAACACTCACAATACATAACAAGCAAGCATGCAAAGAGTATATGAGCAGCGGAAAGTAAAGCATGCAACTTGCAAGAATGTAAAGGGAGGGGTTTGGAGGATTCAAACGCAATTGGAGACACAGATGTTTTTGTCGTGGTTCCGATAGGTGGTGCTATCGTACATCCATGTTGATGGAGACTTCAACCCACGAAGGGTAACGGTTGCGCGAGTCCATGGAGGGCTCCACCCATGAAGGGTCCACGAAGAAGCAACTTGTCTATCCCACCATGGCCGTCGCCCACGAAGGACTTGCCTCACTAGCAGTAGATCTTCACGAAGTAGGCGATCTCCTTGCCCTTACAAACTCCTTGGTTCAACTCCACAATCTTGTTGGAGGCTCCCAAGTGACACCTAGCCAATCTAGGAGACACCACTCTCCAAGAAGTAACAAATGGTGTGTTGATGATGAACTCCTTGCTCTTGTGCTTCAAATGATAGTCTGCGCAACACTCAACTCTCTCTCATAGGATTTGGATTTGGTGAAAAGAAGATTTGAGTGGAAAGCAACTTGGGGAAGGCTAGAGATCAAGATTCATATGGTAGGAATGGAATATCTTGGCCTCAACACAAGTGTAGGTGGTTCTCTCTCAAAAAATGTATGTTGGAAGTGTAGGAACATTCTGATGGCTCTCTCCATGAATGAAGAGGAGGTGGAGGGGTATATATAGCCTCCACACAAAATCTAACCGTTACACACAACTTGCCAAACTCGGTGGGACCAAATTGGTAAACTCGTTCAGACCGATTCAACAAATTTAGTGACTGTTAGGATTTTCGGTGGGACGGACATGCAACTCGGTAGAACCGATATGATTAGGGTTAGGGCATAACGTAATCTCGGTGAGACCGATTACACAAACTCGGTGGGACCTATTTTGGTAATAAGCTAACCAGAGAGTTGGTCAGGCAAACTCGGTTTGACCGATTACACAAACTCGGTAGGACCGATTTTGGTAATAAGTTAACCAGAGAGTTTGCATTGTAATCTCGGTAGTACCGATTACTCAAAGTCGGTGCAACCGATTTTGGTAATGGACATACATAGAGAGATTTCAATCCCATCTCGGTGAGACCGAGATCCCTATTGGTGATACCGATTTGCCTAGGGTTTGTGGCAGTGGCTATGACATCTGAACTCGGTGGCGCCGGATAGAAAGAATTGGTAGGGCCGAGTTAGACTTTGGGTTTAGGACATATGTGGATGTGGGAAAGTAGTTGAGGGCTTTGGAGCATATCACTAAGCATTTTGAGCAAGTAAGCCATTAAGCAACACCTCATCCCCTCTTGATAGTATTGGCTTTTCCTATAGACTCAATATGATCTTGGATCACTAAAATAGAAAATGTAGAGTCTTGAGCTTGGAGCTTGAGCCAATCCTTTGTCCTTAGCATCTTGAAGAGGTTCCACATCCTTTAGTCCATGCCACTCCATTGTTGAACTTGTCTGAAACATACTATGTAAAAGTGTTAGTCCAACAAGAGATATGTTGACATTAATTACCAAAACCACCCAGGGAGCACTTGTGCTTTCACCCAACTATACTGTGGGTCTTCAGCAGGCCGAAAGAGATAGTGGACTCGTACGGGACCATGAAGAGCATGGGCCGCTAAGAGGCTGAAAGTCAGGTCGTATTGTAAATGGCCCAACTGTGTTGTGGGCCTTTAGCATGCCGAAAGAGATACCAGGCTGGTATTGGACCATGAAGGGCATGGGCCGTTAAAAGGCCAAAACTCAGGCCCGACTACAAATGGCTCAACTCATTTATGGTCCGTTAACAGGCTGAAAGGCACACAGGGCCGGGAATTGGCCCAACACTTAAATGGGTCGCTAAAAGGTCAAAACTTAGATCCGACTACAAATGTCCTAACTGATTTATGTGCCGTCAACGGGCTGGAAGACACACCGGGCCGGAAATTGGCCCAACACTTAAATGGGTCGCTAAAAGGCCGAAACTCAGGTCCGACTACAAATGGCCCAACTGATCTGTGGGCCCTCAACAGGCTGAAAGACACACGGGGCCGGAAATTAGCCCAACATTTAATTGGGTCGCTAAAAGGCCGAAAGATGTACATCCTGAAAATTGGCCCATCCGTTGAATGGGCCGTTAACAGGCTGAAATCTCATCGGGACGATATTGAGCCCAAATATATAGCGTGCTGTTAACGGGCTTGGACTGACGATGAGATGCAATGGTGTGAAATCTTTAATGGGCCGTTGACGGGCCGAATTGGCACATCTCGTATGGGCTGTGGGCTTAAATGGACCTGACACAAGTAGGCCTTCTATGGGCCGGCCTCCTAATTTTTACTGGGCCGACCTTTTTCACCAGAATGGGCCACTGTTGGGCCATGCCACGTGTCGACCTATCATAGGCGCCTCCTGTCCAATGAGTGGATGACATCTGTCCCAACGGTGAGGCAACACGTGTTTCCTCCGGCCAATGATGATTTTACACCTGGAAAATTTCCATTGGTCCGGGCTGTTAACGGGTTATCGGATCCAAAACAGGACCCGATAGCTTAACGACGTTCCGTTACGATGGATACCACGTGTCGGTCACCCTTGACGAAAGCACTTGTGTGACGCACGATTTATCATCATGGAAGTGGACACTTCCATGATGACAATTTTGGTAATGTTATGGAACACTTCTACGACAGCACAGGTATGACTATCTTGATTCTGTTATAAAATCGTCATGGATGTACATGCATGACAAAAAACGCGACCTACTGTGACAAACACGTATCATCAGTGTATTTTTTTTGTAGTGTTGTCGGGAAGAAAGAGCTGGGGCCCTACAAACACCGTGGGTGAACAACCTAAAGTGAAAGGACGAACTTGCGCCATGGAGCTAGAGAATGCTGAGGGAGGGTGAGAGGGAGGCGGGCGTGTGCATGCAGGAGAGAAAGTTAGGGCTAACTACAAAGGATTGTGTGGGTGTAAAAGACGAATAGATATCATAATTCATTGTAAAAAGTGAATTCGGATATTTGAAGAATTTATCATAGTGTTTTAAACCAATGCATGCGTGAATATATATAACGGTGATACGCATGTTGTGTTTATGAGCATGTTATACCACATATAATATTATATATATACATATATATATATAGGGTGGGTCTATTCTAATAACACCCCTTAAGAGTCTTATTCTGCTAACACCCAGCTTATTCTGCTAACACAAATAGACTAACCCTACGCGCCTAACGGAACTCCACGCTTGATTAATTCTAAACCGCATGAAAGACACACACACCCCACCCCACCTTCTCCCTCCTCCCCACCCAACCCCCCACCCAACCACCTTCTCCACTCAAAATACCCCCACCCCCAGCCA